>NC_063049.1:20460650-20643327 GCF_018812025.1 Megalobrama amblycephala
ATGGTGGAGTGTGTATGAGTCTGCTGTTGTGTCAGCGGTTCCTGCTGAGCCCACAGCTTCACTGCTCAAAGACCTCATCCAGAACAGAGCGGCGTCTGAGGGGCTTAAGACTATGCGTCTCACCCCTCCCCCTCTCCAGACCACCTTCCTCAGTCGCTGGCTCATTCCAGCATTGTAGTTTTATAGTTTCCGTTTTGACCAATAGAAGCCAGAATTTGAATTTGCAAAAGCTGTAGTTCTTTAATAGGGGGTTTTGTGCACAACAAACTTGTGAATTCTGTAAAACCAGATCAAATTGTTTCCAGTTCAGGTCTATTGTGTGTGCTTTGTTAAATAGACAAATAGACAATAGAGTTATTTTATGCAAGATGCCTTCAAATGAGCTACCAAAGATGAGCCTAACTGATGTCCATTGCATACAGACTGATAAATAAAAAAACTTTTAGATTTCGCCTTCCTACTAACATTCAGGTATTAAAATCGAATAAATCACCAACAATAAACTTGGTTAGCTGATAACTTTAAAAGTCCATGGATATCGCTGTCCATTCATACTGCTAACTAGGGTACTGAGTCAGAATGGACTGAAAAATGTGACGATACCAGCATTTCCCCCTAGCATTTTGAGCATCAAAGATATCTATTTACAACTTGTTTTTGAAGGGATGATCATTGTAGCCAATCACAGACCTATCTGTTGAGCACATGAACACTATGGCCAATCAGAGGTGTTTAAAGGGTTAGTTCACCCAAAAATTAAAATTCTGCCATTTATTACTTACCCTCATGCCGTTCCACACCCGTAAGACCTTCGTTGATCTTCGGAACACAAATTAAAATATTTTAGTTGAAATCCAATGGCTCCGTGAGGCCTGCATAGCCCGCAATGACATTTCCTCTCTCAAGATCCATTAATGTACTAAAAACATATTTAAATCAGTTCATGTGAGTACAGTGGTTCAATATTAATATTATAAAGCGACGAGAATATTTTTGGTGCGCCAAAAAAACAACAAAATAACGACTTATTTAGTGATGGTCAATGGTCAAAACACTGATTCATTTGTGCTCCGAAAGCTTCATGAAGCAGTGTCGAATCATGATTCAGATCGCATGTCAAACTGCCAACGGCTGAAATCACATGACTTTGGCGCTTTCGAACAACTGATTCGACACACTGATTCATTATAGTCCGAAGCTTCCTGAAGCAGTGTTTTGAAATCGGCCATCACTATATAAGTCGTTATTTATTTTATTTTTTTGGCGCACCAAAAATATTCTCGACGCTTTATAATATTAATATTGAACCACTGTACTCACATGAACCGATTTAAATATGTTTTTAGTAGAGAGGGCATGTCATTGATCCCTATGCAGGCCTCACGGAGCCATCGGATTTCAACTAAAATATCTTAATTTTTGTTCCGAAGATTAACGAAGGTCTTACGGGTGTGGAACGGGATGAGGGTGAGTAATAAATGACAGAATTTTCTTTTTTGGGTGAACTAACCCTTTAAGAATTCGCTCAACAGTGCTCAAAATGCTAGGGGAAATGCTGGTTTGTCACATTTTTAAAAGTCTGTACTTTTGACAACCCTGCTAACACTTGACCCACAAGCAGATGCGATGAGACCTGTTTCCCTTTTTGTTCATGTGATGTTCGAAGATTTCTTCCCTAAAGGGTGGGGACTTTCAGACATTGAAAGAGATTGAGGTTTAGGGATCAGGTTTAGCAATGCATAGGAAAAATGTTGGTCCTAAAAGTTCATTTTAGTTTGTTTTTTATAGTTAGGTTAATGTTCAGGTGTTGATTTTGCTGTAATGTCATTCTTGTATTGCCCTTTCTAGATTTAAAAGCATTCAGTAGTTTGGTGATAATTTAAAAAGTCTAGAAATAAATTGTGGTTTGTGAAGAGTCATCTGAATGCTGTCACTCACAGAGTTGACGACTGTACTCATAATAGTTTTCTATAAAATGTGTTTTTAATTATATATGGTTTGTGACAGGTTGCCCCCTCAATGTTTTTCACCATGTTAAAATAAATGATGTGGCCTGCAGTGTTTCAATAAATGTTGGAGAAAATCCTCAAGCTAATTGCTAAACATGCTTCTTATCATGTTTTAGTTACCAGTGGAAACAGCAGGAGAATCAGTAACTTTAACAACTGAACAACCAGAAAAGATCAGAAAGACAAAACAATGAGCATTAACATTGGCACGGCATACACAAAATGTAAAAATCTGATGATGGAGAAAATCATGAACAGTGATATCCAAGTTGCTTCTTTGTGCAGTGCAGCATCTGTGTTATCGGTACTTAAAGGGATAGTTCACCCAAAAATGAAAATTTGATGTTTATCTGCTTACCCTCAGGGCATCCAAGATGTAGGTGTCTTTGTTTCTTCAGTAGAACACAATTGATGATTTTTAACTCCAACCGTTGCTGTCTGTCAGTCAAATAATGCGAGTGAATGGGAACTCGAACAATAAGAGTCGAAAACACTTCCATAGACAAATCCAAATTAAACCCTGCGGTTCATGACGACACATTGATGTCCTAAGACACGAAACAATCGGTTTGTGCGAGAAACCGAACAGTATTTATATCATTTTTTACCTCTAAAACACCATGTCCAACTATGCAGTAATGTCTTGCGCATATACTTCAATGAGCACGAGACATCACCGTCGTTGTCAGAGCGCGATCAGACCTCACTAAACGAGTGCTGAACGCAGTTGGACATAGTGGTGTATTAGAGGTAAAAAATGATATAACTACTGTTCGGTTTCTCGCACAAAGCGATCGTTTCGTGTCTTAGGACATCAATGTGTCTTCACGAGCTGCAGGGTTTAATTTGGTTTTGTCTATGGAAGTGTTTTGGACACTTATTGTTCGAGTTCCCATTCAAACGCATTGTAAGACTGACAGACGGCAGCAGTTGCAGTTAAAAATCATCATTTGTGTTCTACTGAAGAAACAAAGTCACCTACATCTTGGATGCGCTGGGGGTAAGCAGATAAACATCAAATTTTCATTTTTGGGTGAACTATCCCTTTAAAGTACACGAAGAACAGCAGCGCTAACGCTAACTAAACAGCTAACATTATTTAGTAAATGGATTTAAATTATATAACAAACACGATAAATGTGTTTTTTCTACCTAATACAGATAAAATAAGTTTGTTATCCCTGTCAATAATAGTGCCAAAAAACTAATTTAAGATGACCATTTGGTCTGTTATGCTGTTTTGGCCTTATGGTATAACGTAAACAAAGGGGAAATGGTTGAAACTCTTTTTGCCCTAGCTGAAGATAATAAAAGTTGGAAGACAGAGAGAACTGCGACTGAAATGAGACAAGGTGTTGAAGCGAGGAAGAAATAAAACTCATGACTCATGCGCTGTGTGATTCATTCTGTTTTCCTTCATTACTTGTTTATTCCTTGTGTTTTGATCCTCTTCTCCAGCTCTGTTGATAAGCCGGGCCGTAATTGCATTGGTCCGCTTCGCTGCTTTTGGGTTTTTCAAGTGTGTTTATGAGGTTTTTGTTTATTTTTGAAGCTCTCAGTGTAGTGTGTCACGGTCTACGTCGTCCCCGTCTGCGGTTTATGTTTGCTGTTCTGGCGCCGATCACCACGTCTTTGTTCTTTTGTGTGGCGTGTGTTTGTTTAGTGTGTTTTAGCGGTGGCATATGTCAAGCTGCTAATGTAACATCGCAAACATTAAACGTACGTGTCTGTCAGTGTTGTAAATAAGCGTCAGTGGACTGCGTGACAGTAAGTCACTGTAGTTTCTATCTGTCAGGCCAGCAGGCCAGCCAATGTTTTCTTCTCTCCCTTTTTTTTTTTTTCCCCTCCTCTCCCCCTCTTCTTTTTGTCCTTTTTCATGTCCCAAATGGCGTCGGCAATGCTGAGGGGAGTCTCCAAATACTCATTAGTGCATTACTGAAGTCTGGATGTCTGCCAGCCACTCAGACGTGAGTCCGTGCAGTACTCCTTGGGAACTTAAAGGGAGGAAGGGAAAGAGGTGGGGAATTAGCGCAAAGGAGGACAGAGAGAGAAAAATAACTTTTTTTTCTTGTTTTATTGTTGAGCTCCATATATTGGTGGGCACTATTGGCTCTAATCCTCTCCAGGATGAGGCGCTGTATTGTGCCGTTGTGCTTTAAAGGACACGGCTAAGCTTATTTTGGTTTCGACTTTTTCCCTTTGACATTTTCTACTTCCTCATCTCATTGACACTTGAAATATGAATCAGCAAGATTAAGCCCACGTCTTCCCCATTGAAAGGCAGACAAACACCAGGTGTCTGAGAGTGTGTTTATGTGGATATTAAAAGGGGCAGGGTGTAAAAAGGAGCCCAGTGTGTTTGTGGGTGAGGTACTGGCATGTAATCAGATTCAGCGTCGTCAATCAGGAGGAGCAGGCGCTTGCCGTGAGCTCACATTTCACACCGTAAAAGCAAAAGGTGGGCTTGTGCTACTGGGTCTAATGCAGCTGCGTATTAAACTCTGTCTCTCTGAAAAGACTCTTGGTCTCTCCTGTGGCCTTTTTATTTTTTTGCTTTTCATTTTTGGCACAGGATGTTTGTATTTAAGCCAGTTAAAGTGTTTACTTATGAATCAGTGGACTAATGCTTAGTTGCTTGGAAATTGTCTGCGTGACCAGACGAATAATAAAATTGGGCATGTGCAAACCTTACGACCTTCATGTTTTTTTTAAATGATCAACGACAGATGCCTTATGTCTGGAAGTTACAAGTCGTGTCAGACAAGTAGCCAATCATTTTGATGGCAGGCTTGGCCTCAGACATATCAGAATGACCAGAACGCAATATTTGAGATGCTATTGGTGCATTGAGTTTTGGAAACAAAGATTGATATATGCAAACAAAAATGGAAAATGGAAACAAAGAGATATGCTCATGGTTATTGCATATGCAAATTATCTGGATGTTTTTATGTGTAATTTTTGCTGCTGCTCGTCTTGGTTGGGACTCTCTTGCAAAAGAGATTTTAAGAGTTTTTATTATACTGGTTAAATAATGATTAAGTAAAAAACAATACGTTAACTTTATTTTGGGGTCTATTAACTAGTTGCTTATTAGCATGCATATTACTAGAATATTGGCTTTTTATTAGTACTTATTAAGCACATATTAATGCCTTATTCTACAAGACCTTATTCTACATTCTTAATCCTACCCAATACTAAACTTAACAACTACCTTACTAACTATTAATAAGCATTAAAATTTGGAGTTTGAGGCAAAAGTCGTAGTTAATAGTTTATATGTGTTCCCTATACTAAAGGGTTACCAAAAATACTTTTTGGATGCGCATCTGGTCATTTATTCAATGTATTACCATTCTAGTTTACGTGCATTTCGTCTTATTCAATTAAAAATGTATTCACCTCAAGGTAGCCCATATTTATGCATTTTGACAGCATTTTATGCTTCAAAATTTGCCAACGAATATGTGAATAGAAACTCACTAATTAATGTATGTATATGTGATTAGATTTCCCTCCTTATGTAAATTATATTTCATGCTCAAGTTTTGGTAACATTTTAGGTCAAATTCTTACTATTAACTAGTTGCTTATTAGCTTGCATATTACTAGGATATTGGCTGTTTATTAATACTAAGAAAGCATATATTAAAGGGTTAGTTCACCCCAAAATGAAAATTTAGGGCCCTATGAAATCCGTTTTATTTTTTCCCAAATTCCGTTTTTTCCGTTTTAATTTTTCTGGATTCCGTTTTTTTCTGTTTTGTTTATTTTTTGACTCCATTTTAATGGTTAAATTAAATTTTAGTAATCAAAAAGCATGTCTAATTAATTGAAATAATGAATCTTGTCCAATTTACCAACAATTTAATAAGTTTAACAAAAAAATTACATTTTTTTAGGGCCCTATACGTTTTATTCTTTCCCCTCAAATTTTATTTTTACCAAATTTTGTTTTCTGGATTCCATTTTAATGGTTTAATTCCATTTTAATAATCAAAAAGCATGTCTAATTAATTGAATTCTTAAAAACAACAATATTTATTAATTAAAAAATATATTTTTATGATTTTTTTTCAGAAGTTCTGTTGTGTATTTAAATTTTTCCTGCAATCAAATGATTGCATACCATTTAATTTATCTTTTAATCATGAAATCATAAACTTTTTTGTCAAACAATGTGCTGCACAACAGCGCTTTACTGTTAAAACATGGAAGAAACAGAACGCAGATTATTGTTTAAAAATATATTTTAATAATTTGTTGTTAAATTAATTTATCTAAATTCTACTGTACAACAGTAATATGTTTCTGTCAAGTTAAATCGAACTTTTATTTTGACGGGTTGCCAAGAGCTTTGAGTTTCTCTGTGTTTATGACGGTAGTTTTCTCAAATGAAGCGGTTAAATGTTAATGAAGTGACTTTCAGAGCAGCTCTGGAGATGAATTTGTGCGTTCATATAGTGAGGCGACAGAGGACGAAAACACCGCGAGCGTCACATGTGCTTCAGCGTGCGTGCGCCCGCGCAATTATGTGTGAGGTAAGAGTCACACAGGCGTGCAGGTTTCATGTTTAAATAGTCTTTTCTTTAATATTCACACACACTAGTCTATATCGCGATTTAATTTAAGTGTACTGACCTGCTTTTAATTCATTCATCAAAAATTTGACAAATTCCGTGACATTCCATGTTATATAGTAAATTCCGTTTTTATGAATGGATTCCACGATTCCGTCTGCGATTCCGTGATCGCGGAAATAATAGGGCCCTAAAAATTCTGTCATTAATTACTCTGCCTCATGTTGTTCCAAACTCGTATGACTTTCGTTCATCTTCAAAACACAAATGAAGATCTTTTTGATGAAATCTTAGAAATGTCTGTCCCTCCATTGACTGCCTTTGCAACAACTACTTTGATGCTTGCAAAGGCAGTCAATGGAGGGACAGAAAGCTCTCAGATTTAATCAAAAAGATCTTCATTTGTGTTCCAAAGATGAACGAGAGTCTTACAGGTTTGGAACAACATGAGGGTGAGTAAATAATGACAGAATTTTCATTTTGGGATGAACTAACCCTTTAAAGGTCCCGTTTTTCGTGATCCCATGTTTCAAACTTTAGTTAGTGTGTAATGTTGTTGTTAGAGTATAAATAAAATCTGTAAAATGTTAAAGCTCAAAGTTCAATGCCAAGCGAAATATTTAATAGAAGTCGCCCTCATCGAACGGCCAGTTTGGACTACATCCCTCTACTTCCTTCTTTAATGACGTCACTAAAACAGTTTTTTGACTAACCTCCGCCCACAGGAATACACAAGAGTTGCGTTTGTAGAGTGTGTTTGTCGCCATGTCGTCGAAACGCTGTTATTTTCATCCCGCAGTCCAATCACCGGGTCTGATTCCGGCTCAAATTGATAGGGTAAAATTAAAGACATGTTTACAATAACACTGAGCGCGTGCATCTCCACGTTATGGTAAGAAGCGTGACTTTTCCGGTCAAGGTTCGCTAAACTGCTGTCGAATCACAACACAGGAACCGCTGGCACAATCAGAACTCGTTACATATTTCTGAAGGAGGGACTTCATAGAACAAGGAAGTCATCAGCCCGTTTTTATGACAGTGGAAACAGCGGTATACAGATAAGTAAATTATGTGAAAAATACTGTTTTTTTACACGCGAAACATGAACACATGTTATATTGCACACTATAAACACAATCAAAGCTTCAAAAAAACCACGAAAAACGGGACCTTTAATGCCTTCTTCTGCATGACAATATTCTACGTCCCTTAATCATACCTAATACTTAAACTTAACAACTATCTAACTAACTAATAAGCAGTAATTAGGCATTTACTGAGGCAAAAGTCGTAGTTAATACTTAGTTAATAGAGAATTGGACCCTAATCTAAAATATGACCCAAGTTTGTAATAGTTGTCAGTGGGACACTCCCAATAACCATTATTATAGGAAATGCTCTATTTTTTTGCATGCTGGTAGTCTATACAGTTATAGAAGCTACAGATGATCAGCACGCAAAAGGCAGCTGTGTCTCTCTATTTACTCATTTTTTTACTCCCTAATCAACTATTTGGTTGTTAGGCCATTCATAGTCTGTACGCTTTCAGGAAGGTCTGAGTAAACCCTCTTGAGCGTGAGTCATTGACGGACTGGCGTCTGGATCTTTACCTTTACTGCCCTAATGCACTGCATTCTCTGCTGTTATCATGCGTACTTTCTATTCATAGAAGAGCCCAGAGGCTGATCGTCTCCACTGTAATATGTGATAAAAGGGTACTCCTTGTTACATTACTGCCTGCCAATAAATCACAACGTCATAATTTTATCTTGCGGTGAAGCTCGTCTGCTTTCATTGTAACCCGATGTCATGTGTCATCGTGATTCTGTCTCGTAAATGCGCAAACTGAAACTTCAGATTGGGACGTGTACGTCTTGACCGTCCGGTGGATCAGCAGTTCTCCTGGCTTTCATCGTCTTGAACACAAATAGCCGCTGTGAGCTCATTCAGCATTCATTGAGGAGCTAAGAGCTTTGGGATGGGTCCGAATCTAGGGCTGTTGCCCCTGCTGGGACCCTTTCTCTCCCTCTCCAAGCCCCTCAAAGGAAGGGAAAAGGTGATGCTTTGCATGTGAATGTGCACCTCAGCCTCAGATGTGTAAATAGCAGGCTAAGAGAGTAGCTTTATTCTAGCGGACGTGATTTTGGAGGCTCTACGTGGGTTTTGGCTTGGCGTCATTCAGATTGGACTATAAATAGTGTCTGTCCAACAAGAGCTTAGCTGACCTTCTACTTTCCAACCAAGCATTGTTTTATTGAGCCGAGCTAGAGGCCTTGAGACAACGATTTGCTGTCATGCTGCTTCTGTAAACTCCAGACAGAAAACTTTCAAAATTCAGAATTGACTGTAGTATTAGAGAAGTTTTATCAATACAAATGGCATATTACAGTATTGTATTGCATTATAAAACATGTTCAAAGACAAACGTTGTTGTTTATTAGTTACTTTTTTGACTCCAAGGCCTTTCAAATGAAGACTATTTATTATTGATATACACTGCGTTCAGATGTTTGGAGTTGGTTTTTGTAAAGTTTTTTTAAAGAAGTCTCTTATGTTCACCAAGGCATTTTTAATTAAAGAGTAAAAACAGCAATATTGTGAAATATTATTTCAATTTAAAATAACTGTTTTCTATTTTAATACATTTAAAATGTAATTTATTCCTGTGATGGTAAAGCTGAATTTTCAGCATCATTACTCCAGTCCTCAGTGTCACATGATCCCTCAGAAATCATTCTAATATGATGATTTGGTGCTCAAGAAACATTTCTTTATTATTATTATTATTATTATTATTATTATAAATGTTGAAAGCAGTTTTGTTTAATATTTTTGTGAAAACCATGATACTTTTTTCAGGATTCTTCAAAGTTCAGAAGAGCAGCATTTATTTAAAATAGAAATCTTTTGTTACATTGTCTTCACTGGCCCTTTTGACGGCATCGGCCATATTGGTCGTGTCTCTGTTGTCCTGGTTGCGTGTAAATTATGATACATCATGGCTTCATCAATATAAAAGCTTCCGAGTTGAAAACTGACATAAGTCTTGGTATGTTGAAATTTTTGGCATTGAAAACCTTGGTTTTGTTGTCATAACTAATATTATTAAGCACTACTAAATAAAGCATACAGCAATCCGGATTCATTGCTTTGACTTCTGGTTGCTCCAGTGTTGATGTGTTCCTTCCAATAATGCAATCAGCTGTGAGGTCCAGGTTCTGTTGAGCAGATGGATGAACGTATGGAAGAATGGAGGGAAAGTGAGCCGTGTCCAGGCATTGGAGTGTGACCGACTAGCAGAGCAGGTGCTTTCCTCCATGTCTACCCTTAGCATCAGTTTCGAACCCTGTCCATATCCAGCCGAACTGACTGCGGCTCACATGGAGGCTGAGTTTAGCTTTACACAAAACCTCATGTCCGAACATGTCTTTTTTTATTCTCAGATCATCATTTTTAATTAGAACATTGCCTGTATGATGCAGGGTGAAAGTAAATTAAGTTTCAGGCTGCTCTTTCTGCTCATCACCATCAGCATGCTTTATAATCATTAATTTGCTTCCTCCCCTCTGATGAAGCTTTCCTTATTAAGACCTTCCTTCCTTAATGAAGCTCAGTGGTGTCTCATATCCTGTAATATATATATTTATTGATCTCCCTCTATGTTGTGAAAAGCATGAGAGTATGAAAATGATAGTTAGTAATAGCTATTAGCTGGATGTGATGCATAATTTTTTGTCCAGTCTATTTTTTTTCAAAAATACATTGCAAATTCTATGCATGTATGCATCTGTGTGTGTGTGTGTGTGTGTGTGTGTGTGTGTGTATATATATATATATATATATACACACATACACAGTACAGTCCAAAAGTTTGGAACCACTAAGATTTTTAATGTTTTTAAAAGAAGTTTCGTCTGCTCACCAAGGCTACATTTATTTAATAAAAAATACAGAAAAAACAGTAATATTGTGAAATATTATTACAATTTAAAATAACTGTGTACTATTTAAATATATTTGACAAAGTAATTTATTCCTGTGATGCAAAGCTGAATTTTCAGCATCGTTACTCCAGTCTTCAGTGTCACATGATCCTTCAGAAATCATTCTAATATGCTGATTTGCTGCTCAAGAAACATTTATGATTATTTTCAATGTTGAAAACAGTTGTGTACTTTTTTTTTTTTTTCAGGATTCCTTGATGAATAGAAAGTTCAAAAGAACAGCATTTATCTGAAATACAAAGCTTCTGTAGCATTATACGCTACCGTTCAAAAGTTTGGGGTCAGTAAGAATTTTTATTTTTATATTTTTGAAAAGAAATTAAAGAAATGAATACTTTTATTCAGCAAGGATGCATTAAATCAATCAAAAGTGGCAGTAAAGACATTTATAATGTTACAAAAGATTAGATTTCAGATAAACACTGTTCTTTTGAACTATCTATTCATCAAATAATCCTGAAAAAAAATATTGTACACATATTTTGTACAATTGTACACATTAAATGTTTCTTGAGCAGCAGATCAGCATATTAGAATGATTTCTGAAGGATCATGTGACACTGAAGACTGGAGTAATGATGCTGAAAATTCAGCTTTGCCATCACAGGAATAAATTACTTTGTGAAATATATTCAAATAGAAAACAGTTATTTTAAATTGTAATAATATTTCCAATATTACTGTTTTTTACTGTATTTTTAATTAAATAAATGTTGCCTTGGTGAGCAGACGAAACTTCTTTTAAAAACATTAAAAATCTTAGTGGTTCCAAACTTTTGGACTGTACTGTATATATATCATCATCGTCATGAAGTAAACTTAGGCTAATTAATAGAAAGAAATTGTAAGTATTATTTTATTAGTACTAAGTATAAGCTATATATCTGTTTTTATCTTAAAATATCAGACAACTTATGAGAAGGCAAAGGGTAGTTCTGGGGGAAAAAATCAGCATATTAGAATGATTTCTGAAGAATCATGACACACTGAAAATTGGAGTAATGATGCTGAAAATTCAGCTTTGCCATCACAGCAATAAATTACATTTTAAAATATATTAAAATAGAAAATATTTTTTAAATTGTAAAAATATTTCACAATATTTTTTTTTGTTTTTACTGTATTTTTATTAAATAAATGCAACCTTGTTGAGCTTAAGAGAAACATGCGAATAATACAGTACATTTCTATGAACTTGGTACATGTGGTTAGAGTTTCTTTATTGTGGACACATCATTAATCCTACTGTTATTTCTTGCCCCATCCGGAAATGTCTTGTATTCATGACTACTACTGTCGTCTAGCCAAAGAAAAAAAGGCCCTTGTTACAAAATGACTTGCTGCAGGTGGAGCGTGTAAGGGCTTGTCATTGTAGGAGTCTGACTGTCAGAGAGAGATTTGTTTGTAGTGCTAAGAGTGAGACTGAGGCATAGTAGGGTGTGTCTGTGCCTCTGGTGGCTCTCCGCAGGTGGTTCGACAGGTGAGACGATGGAGGAAGTGTTTCTTCTTTCTCTGAGTGATGTCATCAATTTAATCGTGTCTGCTTCTGTTGATTCATATGCTCACATGAACTTCTTGGACTGCTGCCAACCAATCCATTCAGCCGACTGAGAAAGACAGCCACATGAGGCATTCCTTGTGTTTTACAGTTGTCACACCAATTAAAGGTGTCTTGTTTGACGAGTTTTTTCAAGTTTTAGAGTGGCATTGTTCAACAGGAAAGCAGGAACAGGTCTAGTTCCTAGGCAAACCATGAGGAAAAGGCGTGCACTGCGGCAGCTCTCGACCACAGCTTACTTTACTTTGTTTTCCAGTTCTTTGTCTGCTTTGCCATAAGATAATGCCTGACTTCCTCTTGCGGCTTTCATTCGCCTCATTCACAGCAAGGTTGTATAGGTGATCTTGTGTATGTTTATGGCATGCATGTTTGTCTGCATGGCTTTGACCGATATCTGCTGCTACCTAGAAGCAGACTCAGCGACGTGATGTCTGTTGCCTGGGTGATGTGCTGAATGATGGGACAGCGCGCTTTAGACAAGTGCATTTATTCTTCACCCCCTCCATGACAGGAAACACAAAAATGATGTTGTCTGTCACTGGCAAACAACCATAATGTGATGCTGTACCAAATGCCATAATTCAAATTAGGGCTGCATGATATATCGAAATTAACGAAATATCGCAAACGTACATTTTGCAATATGCATTTGCAATGGCTTGCGATAACTGCATGATTTTAATAAGCTAAAAGATTACAAAAAGTCCAAGTTTTAGGTTGATGCAGACAGTAAAGAGTAGACTGGACACATGACTGTTACAGTAGGCTACATATGTGTAACATTATTAAATGCAATAAGTGAACTACTCGTGCACTCAGAAAGCCACCTCTCAGACAGCGCATAATCCCAATTTCAGTTCTTTTCCACTGATTATGTGGCTAAATACACACAAAATTGTCAAAATGACCTTCTTGGTGAGTATTCATGTAACACAGTCAGTCTAGAGGTCTAGAGGTGCACTGATTGCAGTTTTCTTGGCTGATTCTAATGTCCGATTTTTATTTATATGTGTGTGTGTGTGTAATATGTCTGTATATATATATATATATATATATATATATATATATATATATATATATATATATATATATATATATATATATATATATATATATATATATATATATATATATATTTTTTTTCCCGATTTTCTTTCAAAGAACTATAATTGACAGCATATATAAACAAAAATCTACTTTTCTTCAATGGAAAATTTTATTTTCATAAAAAAATATTAAAAAACTAATAAAATAATAACAAATAAACTAATTTCAAACCACATCACAAATAAATGCAATAGAATAAAGAGATGAAATAAACATGGCTTAAGTTTTTCAGGCAAGTATACAGTATATTCAGGTAAGAAATACTACAGAAATTAAAGTAATTAAATGTAAAATAACACTGGATAGTCTTCATTGTAAAAATTAAATACAGATTAATACTTACAGTTAAAGCTATTCAGTTAAGAGCAGAGAATGATTTTCTTTGTCTTTTGCTCTTTGATTAACATGACAGACAGCAGCAGGATAGACTTCTGTCACTTTAAGAGTTAATGCACGGATCCAGTATACTGTTACACATCATGCGTTCTCTTTCTCAACTAATTCGATTCCAAAACTGACTGTTTAACTGGACACTCACCAAGACAGGCATTTTGACATTATTTTGTGTGTGTTTGACCGTTTAAGCGCAGTAAGTCAGTCATTTTGGTACTCAAGCTGCTTGAGACTCAGAGGTAGCTTATGTGCGCTTTTGGTGTGCATTAAATATTAGCATTAAAATAATTTTAGCATTAAAAAATTACATCACATTAATTTGTTGGGTGGTATGATATTTAAATAACAGCACTGGAACATCTGACTGCTGGTATCTCTCTGCTTGTCTGTTTTTGTGGTTATTCCAGACCAGAGTATGTGGGCGGTGTGATTTTTATTTTATTTTTTCCATTTTATTTTTTTTTCCCTTTGTTTTTGCTGGAGAATGTGTTGGGAAGCCTGTTTAAAAATTATGCAAAATCCACTTTACATGCTGTTTGTACATAAATGTGAGTTGGCAGTGTGTGAACACAACCACCCTACAATGATAAAAATCCACCCACTTTTTTTTTTTTTTTTAATCCCTATTAAACTAAAGCAGTCTCATTACACACGGCGTTTTGATTCTCTGAGCAGTGTGATGTCACACTGCTAAGGCCCCGCCCACGGCCGCTGACTGACAGCCTTGCATTACAATAGTCTCCGTCCTCAGTGAGTTGTACACCGTCCAACATTTTCTCCGCGCTCGAGCAGCTGTAGCATCAACAATGTCTCATGAGCAATCCCAGTGTTCTGTTTTTGGATGCAAGACTGAACATAAGACTCTTCAATTTCTCCCAACATCTGAGTCACTGAGGACGCATTGGATTAGTTTTATTTTTGAAGATAATGCGCTACAAAATATACCTAAATCTGTTTATATCTGCGCAAATCATTTCACTCCAGACTGCTTTGTGAACCAGGGGCAATACAAGGCAGGATTTGCTTAAAAGTCGGTACTCAAGGATGGATCTGTACCAAATGTTCATGATCCTCCAGAAGTAGTAAGTGTCACACTGTTTATTTTTTTATTTTTGAGCCATTTAAGTCGATGTGCCTGTTAGCCAGTTCCACAACAAATGCGGCTAAAGCTATTGTTGTCTTAGAGACCAGATGTCTGGCGTTTATTTTAAGTCTAGTTTATATACTTTATAACCATACGTTTGTAAAGAGCAGTGTACGTTTTCTGTAAAGACAAGACATTAAAAGCGCTATTTTTATTTGTAAAGGCCAGCACATTTATCCACTAACCATTCAGAAATGTCCAGTTGCATTCTAAAAAGTTGTAACATTTTCCTGAGTCTCTCCATCAGTGTTCGACTCCAGTTTGAACAATGTAAGGCTGAACACCGTTACTGACAATCCTCATTTTGGCTGCGTGAGATTCTCCTGCCTTGTTAGTGTTGATCAACCAAAGCGCGAGCTGGTAAATCTCCGCCCTCTTCTAGAAAGGGGCCGGGGAGCAGCAGCTCATTTGCATTTAAAGGGACAAACACAAAAACGGCATGTTTTTACTCGCACCCAAATAGGGGCAAATTTGACAAACTATAATAAATTATCTGTGGGGTATTTTGAGCTGAAACTTCACAGACACATTCTGGGAACACCAGAGACTTATAATACATCTTGTGAAAAGGGGCATAATAGGTGGGTGTCCTTTTAAAAGGTATGTTCTTAGACAGGACACATTCTTCTACTAAGTATCTGTTATATAATGTCTGTTTTTCCGTTTGTATTTTTGGCCTTTACTTTTCTCTGTAGCCACCTGCTGCCCTGACCTCGCCTTGCATCCATTCAGACCCTCAGAGCAGCCTTATTTTTTTGTTTTTTTTTTGTTTTTTTAAAGTTTTTGTCTGAATTTACCCAGAAAAATAGACAGACACTGGGGTCACATTAATTTTTGTGATTATGTTTAAAAGGTATATTCATAGACAGGACACATTCTTCCACTAAGTAACATTGTTGCCAGGCAACGTAGCATCTTGGCACATTAATAGGTCTGTATTTATTGGCATTTTACAACTGCTTTGTTTGTGGCTCAGCAAATTAGAACTCAGAGTCAGAACAATCTGAAATATCTGTTATATAATGTCTGTTTTCCGTTTGTATTTTTAGGCTTTACTTTTCTCCATAGCCACCTGCTGCCCTGACCTCACCTTGCACTCAATCAGACCCTCAGAGCTGATTTATTTATATTTTTTTTAGTCTGGATTTACCCGGACAGACAGAGAAAGACATTGGGGTTACATTGGCCAAAGCAGCTTTAGGACCCCCTGGCGTTAAGGGAGAGCCGGGTGCATTAGAAAAAAGGAGGGGGGGAAGGGTCCAGACAGACTTAGCTGTTCCCCCCTTAGCCCCCCCAAAGTCTGGACATAGATACACACACATATACACACACACGGCATGGTACGCATCTCCCGCCAGCTGTCAGGACACTAGGCAGTAGGATCTGGTCAGAGGTCACGATTGTTTATTAGGTTGAGTGTTGTTTTTGGTGGGTTTCAGGTCAGAGTGCTCTGCTGTGTGCCATGTAATCTCTTCTCACACACAAAATATACTAATGGCTCCTATTAGACTATGCCAACCATCCCTTAAAGTGACATCTGTCCATTTACAAAAGAGTTATCCACGGTAACTGCAGTTTATAGCTGGTTTACACAAAACAAACTTAATTGCGGAATCACGTCCATTTCGTTGCAGAGAAAAAGTCATTTGCATTGTTACAGTTCCTCGGGGGGTGGTTTTGTATTCTTGGGCTTGCTTTGCTGTATTGCAGGGGCCGTTTGGACGGAAGAATTTTGTTGCTCAGATGATTAATGACCGACTTGTGGGCCACTCTTGTGTAAACATCCCTGTGTTCCTCTGCAAGCGACTCTCTGCAGGGCAAATGGCAACAAAACTCTCTAACATGAGACTGTGGCGACTTCATTATTCGGGTCAGATTTGTCCTGAGGAAGTGGATTGCAGGGGAAACGTCTCTCATTCTCTATCTGTATTCATAGAGCCACAGGCAGATGAAGCTGCTTAGCTGTACTGTAATGCACGGCGCTAGCACCGTTTCCTGGAAGTCAAAGTCTTGAGATGGAGACTGTCTCTGTAAACTCCTGAGGAAT
Source organism: Megalobrama amblycephala (assembly GCF_018812025.1). Lineage (NCBI taxonomy): Eukaryota > Metazoa > Chordata > Actinopteri > Cypriniformes > Xenocyprididae > Megalobrama > Megalobrama amblycephala. The sequence continues at coordinate 20,477,496 of NC_063049.1, forward strand.
GGCAACAAGACTCCCAAAGGGCCCCAAACAGCCACTGCACACTAATATCATGTTTGAAAAACTGCCAACAAATGCCTGCATGCAGAAGCTAATTGCATTTTGGTTCGAGTCTCGGTTTTCTTGTTTGACGCAGTTATTTTTAGTTCTTTTCGTTTTATTCATATACTAGTATAGTTTTTTTAATATTTTGTATTCGTTTTTATTTTTAGTTTCATTTTTTTTGTAATTTTGTCTTACTGCATTGTCACATTGCAGTAAAAACCTGTTTCTGTGAGGGAGGGAAAAACTGCATTTGCAAAAAAAAAAAAAAAAAAAAAAAAGCCAGAGGGCACAAAGTGAGCCGCAGTAGAAAAAAAAGTGTACAATGCAACTTGTCCAAAATGCTTCATATTAAACACTTCAAAGATGGTCATTAGCATAAAGTTTTACATGCGCTATGTTGCCGCAACAACATATTTTTATCTTTTGCTCTCAAGAGATAGAATGCTTTACATAGTTTTCAGTTTGCTTGCACATTTGCTTGAAAGATAGCATTGGGTAAGATATTAAATTCGTCAAAGAAATGATCAACAGATTATTTGATGATCAGAATAGTAATTAGCCCTATTTTGAAACTCAGCACTGCAACCACCTTGGTATCTTGTATCCATCTACATCCATTCTGCTTTCATATTAATTCAGCTAATCTTATAGAGATGATCATGATATAAAGCAGACGTTAGTGTTAGAGTCCAGGGATGGAGAGCTGGTTTCCTGCAGAGGTGGATAGATAAGGTAAATGTTCTGGACAGGGTGGATGAGACTCTGATTATTATTAATAAACTGAGCAGCACTGCAAGCTCCACAGTGTCTGTTCAGCTCAATAAAATACGCTCTGTCTGTGTTTTGCTAACTATCCAGAGGCCTGTTTTTGTTTTGAAAAGCATATAAAGCCAGATAGCGCTAGCATTAAAAGCTTTTTAAGATAAATTTTCATGGATTTTACATGTTACGACCCTGCAGCTGAATCTCACACGTGTTTGGTGTGCTGTTGTGTTTTTCCACTTCAACTTTGATTAAACGGGTACACAGAGACACGATGAACACAAATTGTCCTGAGCTAAAGGGAGAAAGGCTGGAGAGCAGTAATTGTATTATTTTTCGATTCGCTGTTCCTTGCAGCGAGTCGATGGCCTTGTCCCTGAGGCTCGGTAGATATTACCTTATGAAACCACAGTTCCAAATAAATTCCTGCCTGTTAAAAGATGGATTTGGCATTTCCCTCTCCTGTGTTTGATCACTGCCTTGAGCTCATCCTCATCCCCACTTCTGGCTGTGTAATTGCTTTTGCAATTTAATGACTTTTTCGATTGCTTGTTTGAGCAACTGCTTGGTTCAGGGATCAAGCTTGGATCAAGTACTCTAATGTCAGTGTATTCTAAATCTTATGAAAATTATGGAAGTAAGGGAATCTCCGTTTTATTATATCCATGACATCTTCAATTATAGTTTCTAAATGTGTGCAATTTTTTTTTAAAATTTAAAATACTTTCATCTGTCTCAGCTTAATTTGGCAAAACAACAAAACAAGTAAATCATGTAGGAATGCAGCTGATAAATGGGCTGATTAAAATTCTATACTTTTTTTTTTTAACACACATTTAAAATAAAACACAAAAAACAAAATCTGCCTTTTAAATGGTGAATTAAGGCATCACAACATTATAATCTACAATATGAAAACGGATATTTATTTTGAGATTTGAAGAAGACTACATTTAACAGTGTTATTAAATAATTAGTATTTTTGAAGAATAACTTCAAGTGAGTGTTAGATAACGACAAAGGTAAACTAAATGTAAAAATATAGCAAATGAGTATATATTCAACATCCAATATCGATAATTAATTAATGAAAATTCTGTCATTAATTATTCACCCTCATGTCGTTCCAAACCTGTTATACCTTTGAAACACAAATTAAGATGTTTTGGATGAAATCTGAGAGCTCTCTGACTGAAATAGACAGCAATTTAATTACCACTGTCAAGGCCCAGAAAGGTACTAAAGACATGGTTAAATAGTCCATGTGACTGCAGTGGTTCAAACTCAATTTTATGAAGTGACGAGAATAATTTTTGTGCGCAAAAACAAAATAAAAATAATGACTTTATTCAACAATCTCTTCTCTTCCCTGTCAGTCTCCTACGCTGTTGATGTAGTAAAAAACAGTGCAGTGCTTCCGTGTTTACGGCCTTTCAGATACAATGTTATAATGGTTCAGTTTGTCTTCTTCACTGTTACAACTTTATGTCCTGAAGTGACAACATAAAATACAGTTAAAAAAAACATACCGAAATGTATATTTCTAATTTAATTAGGTTTGTATACCCGGCATTGTATTCTCCCTGGTTCAGGAAGCTGTCCTCCATAAAATGCGCTGTTCATAAGCAAACATTTGAGTTGTACTGCTCAGGAACAGCGTTATAAATAAATATTAACCACTGATTCCTAATCTCATCCATTTTCGGATGGCCAAACAGTGTCTCCAGGACATTACAGTACACTGGAGCCTCGTCTTCTTTCTTTGTGTATATGCCATTAGGCGGTCATTATGCTAATATGACACATTGTGACCTAGACATTCCGAGAAGTAATATCTGGACTTCAATCGAGGCGTTTTAGGCAGATCTGTAATAGTATTCGCTGTTAGATAGAGTAAATCCCTTTTGTGGGAGACACTGAGTATGTAACTTTGTAGATCTTATACATGCACAAACAGATACAGTTGTACAATACACACAAAAGGAAAAGGAAAACATTAAAACACATCATATGACCCCTTTAACATCTCTAATATTGATATGATTAACACTATATTGTGCATTCCTAAATCCATTTTATTTCCTTGAAGTGTTCACAGTGGTTCTGTGGCATTGTAACACTTTTCAAAACTTTTTTTTTCACCATCCTGAGCAGACCGGAACAGAAACATTGTCTTGACCAATGGTGCGAGTTTGTTTGACTGACCAATGGCAGATGAGGGTATTCAGGAAACCCGTAGAAGAATTCTTAGTTTCAAATTTGCGTTACTTTGTTCTTACTACAAATGCCACACTTAAACTTCTATTCCCAGATCTATGGTAAATGTTCACACAGCCTTCCTTTCCTTTACTATCCACCTTATTTTTCAGATAAGATTGGACACAGCCATTTGTAATTTTAATGCGTCTGGCTTCCGGACCGATGTCATTCCAGTTATTTTTTTCTGTACAAAACAGCTCGTTATCCTGCTTGATTATTGCAAACTGGTATTTCTTAACATAATATTTTAATGTATTGTCTTAATTATAAACACGCTAGTTTGTAGCGCTAATAGTTTTACAGTTTACTCTACTTTGATATTCTTCTTGTTATTTCCCTAATAAATCGGAAATCTTGCACCTTACTTCCAGGTTGAAAAATAAGGTGGATATAAGGTGGATAGTTTATAGGGACATTTTATATTACTATTACTATTATATTAGTTTATATAAGGACATTTTATATTACTTCAATATGCCACTTAATCTAACTGCCTGGTGGTCTTGAGTGGTTCTGCCTTGCCAGATGGCCCCGGAATTGTTGAACCATCCTCCTTCCTTTCATTTGGCCCCTAAGTTCTCCTAGGCCAAGCTGGAATGAGGTTTCTGCTGGTGCCCCCTCCAGTGCCAGCACTCCCCCTCTGCCTTCCTGTATCTGAGAGCCAGCCTGACAGCTTCCTTGTTCATAGAGACATTGGCAGGAGATGGGGCCTCTGCCAGGCTTTCAGATAATCTACTCGAAAGGAAATGGCCACAGGCCCTCCGGCTCTTTGGCAGGCACAGACTCAGCTTTTGGCCTCAACGGAGATGTGATAAATTAATCACGATTTGTACTCGGCTTAGGTTCATACAGTCCTTTACTCTGATGTATTCTTTATAGAAAAGCCCAGTTTCATTTTTCCCAGTCCCAGCAAAAGAGTCAGTTACAGTTGTTTCGAAGTAGCACCAGCTTTTTTTGACTGCACTTTCCCTTTAAAATGAAGGCCGGGAGGTGGAACTAACACAGGCCGAAGGTCCCCAGTAAGGCAGAGTTGAGTGTTATCTGGGGAAAATGCTGACAGGCCTCTGAGCAGCAGCCTTAACCTTGAGCCGGTGCACAAACAGTAGCAGGGTAGAGTCAGGCTGGTACAGACTGCCTCCACTGCCCCCAAAAACAATCCCACAATCCCCCTGTCCTCACCCTCCTCCCTTCTGCTGTTCTCTCCCAACAGAGAGCAGAGCACCCTGCCACCTAGAGGTGGAGAAATTTTTTTCTCGCCAAAAATAAATAGCAGAGTCATTTGGAAGATTCGAAGATGCCTGTCTTGCCTCTCCAGATGGAACGGAGCCAGTTGGTGAAAGCTGAATTAATCATGACATGAGGAAAACACTTTGACAAAAATTCTCTCATCCCAGCTGTACTGTACAAGAATGAAAGAAATTCAGATTGTGCCGTCAGACCTATTTATGAGAAAAAAAGTCACTTGGGACATCATTTTAATTTTCCAGACTCTCTAATGTGTCCTTATGACTATTGATCAGCTGTAACGTCATTTCCATCAGACAGTATCTAAGCTGATGTTGAAGCTGATGAACCAGAATCCTCAACAAAGTCTTTCTAAACTAAATTGCTCCCATTATAATCAACAATGTTGTCTGTCTACCCTACACATAGCCAGTGTGGCATAATGTGATGTGCCTTTAGTTGACACCCAGTGCTTAAAGTGGAAAAATAAAAGTGCTGGTACTCCCGATGCTCGGTTCAAAACGAGTTCCTGAAGAAAGGAGGGTGCAGCGGGCTTCCGTACGTGCAACATGTCGGGAGTGCCGGTACTCAAGGAAAACTGGTGGTACGCTAAAGGTAAAAATAGAGAAGTGCCGGTACTGCATTTCATCTAAAATAAAAGTTTTATTTACAAACATTATATTTTATTTATAACTATTTTATATATCATTAATAACTTATTGTAGCTTTCAATTAAAATTCAATTTGATTAAATTAGAAATCATTACAATTCTAATTCATGGAGATTTAATTAGCTAGAAGTTTGTCTGTTATGTATTTAAACCTGTTAATTTACATTTTTGACTGTTACATCAAAGCCAGTTTAATTGTTCAAAGGTATTAGTTGACTCTGTGTCCCTAGTCAGATCTTCTCTAGTCTCATGTATCTAGACCTTTGCCTGATGATATAAGGCCTGGGATCTATAGCCACTCCAATTGGCTCAAGAACACCTATTTAGTCAGGAAGAGGTCGTATGACTGACATATGAAGTGTCCAGTCACAGTTTTGTTTTGTCTCTACTCTCTACAATAACAGGCTGACATGCTATGACAGACTATCTGTACTTTCATGTTTATCTGCATATGCCGCAGATATTCCTTTGTCACCTGATCTACCATTAAAGATGTGAGAGGATAGACAACTAATCAAATGAAATCACTTGGGAATCCAAAGGGTTGGCCAAGCTCAGAAAATGGTACTTTTCCTGTATCCCATGGGTAAATATGTGAACACATCTTTTTAAAATTAAACTTAAGTGCCTTAAACATAATACTTAAATGTCTTTTAAAGTTTTTTTTAACTGTGAACTTCACAATTTTTAAATCCAGCATTTGTCCTGGAGCTTGTAAACATGGCTTTTGTTTCCAATGGCAAGTGTTTCCAGTTTAGTGTTCCATATACATCTATGACATAGGTCTTCAACCCTGTTTCTGGAGACCTACTATCCTGTTAAATTTAGTTCCAACTTGCTCCAACATACCTGCAATTTTCAAGTCATTTTGAACCTTGATTAGCTGTTTCTGGTGTTTTTGATTAGGGTTGATGCTAAACTTTGCAGGACATTGGGTCTCCAGGAGCAGGGTTGAAGAACTCTGGGCAGTGACTCCAGAACACGACAGAATCTAACCAGACAGAGACTGACTACTTCTTTCTGGCTTTTATGGAAATGTAAAAAACAGCTTTTCCATTGTTGGGCCAAACTGTTCTCTTTGCTTAACCGTTCCATTCAGTGCTGATCCGGCCCAGTCGGTATAGATATGGTTTCATTTTCCACAGTGGGGCTTATAACGGCCACTCTTTGGAATGAAATACAAATGCGTCAGTGGTTGCCTTAGTGACGCAAGAGTTTACAGGTGATATTGGATGTAAAAAGCAGCCATTATGGAAGATAATCATGTATTTCTTTTAATTTTATTATTAATTTGTGTTTGCGTCTCTCGGATAGCTACGCACTTAGCCAGTTATAGAGAAACTGGTAGCCAGGCAACAGACAAGTGACCAATCCTGAGTTGTGACGTCGCTTCACGGATTCTACCAGCACGGTAGCCAACTGTGCTGAGAATTCTGGGCCAAGAATGGTCTGTAATCATGCCGTGCCATACCAGGCTCAAGTGGAAATGCAACTGGAACCGTTCCTTACTGTTCTTAGAACCTTTGGGCCCGACGGTGGAAAAGCGGCTAATGTTTCAGGCATGACGGATTCTAGCGGGTTTGGAAAGCCATCCCACGCAAACCTCTACCTCAAACCATCAAATTCATCAATGCAGAAGAGATCTGCCAAAGCAAGACTGATGTAAAATTGTTCCTTTTCAAGTAACTTGCAGCTTTTTTTATTTCAAATCCTAGAATTCTATTATATACCTTCTAAACTACGCAAATGAGCTTTAAACAAAGATTGCGGTGTGTCAAGATTGTTTGTGGACCTGTTATTCTGTGACACAGTAAGATCAGATACATCATTGTTTGACTCTCAAGTCAGTGGAAATGTGGGCCACTTTTGAGAACAAAAATCTCCTTTGATTTTTAAGGAGACACTTGAGAAAGCCCCTTAGCAAGCTCTGCCAATAAACAGAGATTTTGCCTCAGTGCCCTGCTATAAGGTTTAGCATCCTGCTGTTCTTCTTCAGCACACAAACTCTGAGCCACTTTGGCCTGAGGCATTGCTCTTGAGCCAGCCAAAATGCTACAGTGTTTTCCTTTGCTGTCTGTGATTGGATCTGAAGGTAGTGCTGTAGGCCGCTCTTGTTCCTTTTTACCCGTGTCGCGGGGTGGGCGCACGGCTTCTTGCCCAAATTACAGGAAACTGTCGCGCCTAATGACCTGGCTCGCTGACTCAAAAACAAAGACAGGGCCTAAAATACAATGGGCACAAACGTGATATTACACCCCCTGACACTCTCTCGTAACTGCGCAATACAAATGCTCAAGCTCAGAGACGGAGTGTGTTACAGAGGAAGAGGATGTGCGCATTATCCATCTGCCTCAGCCCTCATGTGCTCATTACCGTCAACAGAGATGGGATCCTCCATCTTTAACTCTGTAATTGGGAGGCATCTCCGAACCATCAGCGGTCCTTTATGGCCCCCGGTGGAGCTCTGTGTTTTGTCTTGAAGAGAGGCACGCCAAACTGAAGCTCTTTTTTTTTTCTATCCTAGCCACTGAGGGACCGTTTTTCGCCTCGGTCTCAGGTCGAGCAGCCCTGTTTTAGATTAAGGATTGCTCGGTATAATGAGGTGTCCTGCAGTGTCAGGCATCCACGGCTACGCAGAGGACACATTCATCCTAGCTTGCGCTACCATTTGCTGGTGTGTGTGCAGTGTGATAGAAACCGGTGCAGCCGTTTCATGCTTCGCTCCTGTAGAGGAGCAGACAAAAGCCTCCCTCAGGGACATACAGCGGCAATTCTCTCTCTGGACTCCGATGGGACGTGGATATGGCGATGATGCTACCAGGGGGCTTTTTCCCCTCCCAGCTCACTTGTCTGAACGCTGTGAATACAATAGTCCAGATCCATGACTTCACCAAGCCTGTTAAACGAGTGGCATTATGATTTTTCCCTCTCGGTAACTCAGACACTGGCCTGGCGATTTGCATGACATTGCGGGTAAGAGAGAGAGGATTAATTCATTGGATACAGTCGGGGTGAGTGCGGGCCAGCTGCGGCGGAGATTGCGATCAGCCGACAGCAGAATTCAGCCCTGCTGGCTCTGCTCATGGAAATGAGGGCAATCCTGTTGGCTAGGGCCCTTATCAGTCATCATGGTTTTGTGTTCTCTAAATACACGGCTTCTCAAAAGGTTTGTTTTCTGCACGTACGCTCAGCGCAATGCTGTTTCCCCCCTCCCTTCTTGTGTTGTCATGACAGTGACTTACGGGAAGCATTGTAATTGAGTTTTTTTGGGTGGTGAGCATTGTGTACACATAAGAGAATTTGTACGTGGTCGGTTCAAGAAGCAGCAGGTGCGCAGGAGACCCCAGGTGCTCTGTTGTTTTGCATCTAGCATAAAGCCATCGGACCGTTTCTGATCCTTCCTCCCCTCCTATTGCGTCCAATTAATCAAGGTTTAGCTATCGATCAGAAGTCCGCGCCCACATTCAACCTCATTATCCTCTGAATTAACTCTTCAACTTCCTTGAGGCAGGAAATCATTTTGGGGGACTGAAATAAGTCATTTTCAGGCCCACATGGCACCCTGCATTGATTTTGGGGGGGAAATCTGTTAAAGGTGAATGAATTGAACTGAAAGCATTTATTCAATTTGCCAAAATATAATAATACGTGCAAGGGGATGTGTATAACATTGTTGAATTATGTGTGTTTGGAGGCAAGCCATTGTAAATTTACATTAAAATATTATTAATTTTCATGATTTCTGATGGCAGAATGAACAATATGATTATTAAATTATTTAAAACAAACAAATAAAACCTTAATATTTTAATTAATATTTGAAGTTAACATAAACTTTGACCTGAAAATAATATTTTGAAAAAAATGTGCAATATGAAAATGAAAGAGATTTTAAACGTAAAAGAATTTTTCACTTGATTTGAGCTCAAGAAGCTCAAGTTTTTGGCATAATTTAGTGATGATGTGAAAATATGTTTTTGACATCTTAATTTTGGACATGTCATTCTTTCCCTATTAACATTATGATGAAATGGAAGTAGAGACAGATCTTTTCTTTATATATTGTTGAAGTACATCCTAGTGTAACAAATTATCAAAAAAAAAAAAAATGTTGGATGGAGATTTGGTTCTATCCATCGGTTGTTAGTTGAATTTTGAGAGGTGGGCGTTCAAAAACGGAGACGGATGAATTTGAGCTTGCAGGGCAGAGTTTCAAAATCCAGAGTTTTCAATGATTGTAGAAGTCCTGCATACGTCACCAGAGAGAAGTGCTTTTCACTTTAGGACCAGTTTTGACATTTTGATAAAAATTGTAATCTCAAAAATGTTTTTCACAATGAAACATACAGTACATGAATGAATCGTTCACAATAATATTAATAACGTGCCCTTAAGAAATACGCAGGGTGAATTTTCATTTTGTGACTTTAAAGTAGCTGTCTACATAGATAATAGCCAAGATTGTTGCCAAGATTGCTGCCGTGTGGGCTGACTTGCCTTAAAGGCACTGGTATAAGTAATGATCACTTTCCTTTTCCGTGTTTGGTATGTAGACCTAAAGGAAGTATTCCTGATGGATGTTGCATGTTCTGATAATAATCTCATCACTTTTTTTATTTTGTGTCTCGGCAGCTGCTCAGAGTGAGGAGAGAGAGCGGGAGTGTGCTTTTAATGACCAGCACCAGCAGGTGGATGAACAGAGTGTGGCTGGTGACTGGCACATCACCAGAGAAAATAACACCATCCTGTGCAGCAAGAGCAGCCGCTGCTATGGCCTGTGGGAAAAAACGCATGACGGCGAAATCCGACTGGTCAAACAAGGTCAGAATGAACTCAAACGCACACAAACTTCTGCATATATACTAATTAGGACCTTCAATTGACTTCTGTTTTTCTTAAAGGGACAGTTCAACCAAAAATAAAAGTATGTTCATTATTACCGCCATGTTTTTTTTTTCAAAGTATGCTATTATTGTATGCTAAGCTTACCCACTGAAAAATTACTGCGTACTGGTTTGTAACAACACGTCTCCTAAATGAGGGTTTGCATGATTGAGATTAGGACATTCAGTAAATGAAACAAAACATATATGATCATTTAGAAAGCTTAATTAACAAAAGATGAATTAATATTCATTGTTTCATTTTAAAATTCATATAATATTTAACAAGAAATATAAATTAATTAATGGATGAATGAATTAAATATTCTATATTAGTTTAACTTGATTATTCTTTAATTCATTGTAACATTAAACTGAATATAATATAATATAAATTATTTTATATTTAAATAATTTAGCTTAATATAATGAGATATTATTATAAAACAATGCAATATAAAATAATGTAATGAATTTTAATTTGACAATGATATATAGATATACAATTATTATATTCTATTATATAATAATAATAATAATAATAATATAAAAGTATAATATAAATATTCATATTGAAATTTTATTTTATATTATATTATATTATAGTATATTATAGTATATTATAGTATAGTATATTATAGTATATTACATTATAAAAATGTAGACCTTGAAATGCATGCACACACACATCTTTTTTTTCCCTAGCACATTCTTACAGACTCACGCTACAGTGTGTCACTCTCATTCACTCAACCATCTGCATCTTTTCATCGCAGGCTGTTGGACTTACATTGGCGACCAGCAGGACTGCCATGACGACCGTTGTGTGGTTACCACCACGCCGTCGCAGATACAGAACGGCACCTACAGATTCTGCTGCTGCAGCACCAACATGTGCAACGTCAACTTCACAGAGAACTGGGTGCCTAGCCCCACCAAGACCAGCCCCCGTAAGTCCTGCAAACACAAAACAGAGGGCCTCTGCACCTCTAGGTCTCATCTGAAAGCTCCATGTCCTCGTCTGAGAGTCAACGCCCATATTAGATTTCTGTGACAGAGTAGAACTGGTCTTGCAGGATCCATTGTCATCAGTCTCAACACAAATCATGCTGATCTCTGTAGTGTTCTTATATGAGTATGTTGTATGTTCTCATATAAATCATTTAGATTACAGTGGTTAAGTCTACCACATAAAGAGAAAGATCTCTGATATATTAGAGGACTCTTTTAGATGATTATTGTGCTATATCAGCTCATTTCTACAGCTTTACTGTGAGTGTCGGTTTAATTATTCTAGCATTAACACTAAAAAGGGAAATACTTGCTAAAATGAACTCGCACTTGAGTGATGGGCAGTTACCGACATACTCAGTTACTAACATTAGAGTACCTGTGTGTGGGTGACTATGGCTTTACTGTTGAGAAACACATTAACGTTAACTGCATTTAATGTGTTCATCTGTCTCTGCTGATAAAGAATGTGGTGCATTATAGGATCGATGGCTATTCTAGTCTAAATTATTGTATAAATCACACTGTGTGGTTTGGACTTTGTTGGCTTCTCTGTTATGTTCTCTTCTGCTAACTACTGTATCGACTGTGCTTTGGAATGTTGGATAAGAAAACTCAATAGTCTAATAGTCATATTGACTTCTATGCAGTCAATGGAAGGTCAGCATCCTCTCGTCCATGGGGTCAGGACTTTTCAAAATAACTGCCCACGTGTTGTTGTAAAGTAGCTCTCTTGTAAGCTTTTTTTTTTTTTTTTTTTTTATGTAAGTATGCCTATAAGCTATTGTTCAGTTGTGGCTGTCTTTAGCTTGTAGAATTAGCAGCAGCTCCATTCCCGAATTCCCATCACAGAATTCATTACATTAAGATTCACACTAGTTGTTGTTCTTTTCCAACATTGCCCAGGATTCCATAATGCTGTTAAAGTCATGGGTGAACTTCGTAGGTTACCAAATAGCTATCATATTTTACTAAGCAGCCCTGCGGTGCATGTTCAGCCAATATCAGAGTATGTTTAGGGATCTAGTGACTGGTTTGGGTGTTAATGAAAGTGAAAAGTGACGTGTAGCCAAGTATGGTGTCCCATACTCGGAATTTGTGCTCTGCGTTTCACCCATTCAAGTGCGCACACACACATAGCAGTGAGTAGAGTTGTCAAAAGTACCGACTTCGGTACCTTTTCGGTACTGAAATTTTAAAAATGTGACACTTAAAGCGCTGTTGAGTGATTCATAAACAGAGATACACATGGGAGCATTTGAAAGCAGGCGCCTATCACAGATCAATCTGCTAATAGATGCCTGCTTTCAAACGCTCCCGCTTTCAAATTCAAACACTTCCGTGTGCTTTCAAGCACTGCCATGCGTTGATCATTGTAGCCAATCAGAGACATATCCAATTAGCGCGTGAACACAATGGCCAATTAGCGGTGTTTACAAAGCTCAAAGCGTCACATTTTTTAAATTTCAGTATCGATTTGTACCGAAGTCGGTACTTTTGACAACTCCTACTGCTCTGACAGCAGCAGTGATGTCTCGCGCATATACTTCAATGAGTGCTAGACATCACTGCCGCTGTCAGAGCGCGATCAGACCTTACTAACGAATGCTGAACGCGGTTGGACATAGTGGTGTATTAGAGTTAAAAAAATGATATAAATACTGTTCGGTTTATCGCACAAACTGATCGTGTGAATGTGTCGTCACGAGCCGCAGGGTTTAATTTGGAGTTGTCTATGCACGTTTTATTTACTCTTATAGTAGAAGTTCCCATCCACTCGCATTATTTGACTGACAGACCGCAACGGTTGGAGTTAAAAATCATCATTTGTGTTCTACTGAAGAAACAAAGTCACCTACATCTTGGATGCGCTGGGGGTAAGCAGATAAACATCAGATTTTCATTTTTGGGTGAACTATCCCTATAATATGAACGTGAGCCGAGTGGAATATAGAAAGTGATCAGCATGAATGATATTCAAAACAGTAAGCACGCGCTGCTTTGTTTACGGTTTGTGTATATCTGCAGCGCTGGTCTCCTACCCTGCGTTCCAATGTCCATACTATCCATCCTAAATAGTATGTGAGTTTAAAATAAGTGTGTCCCAAAGCATAGTATGTTGAAAAGAGTATGCCAAAAGTCCCCGGATGGTCTACTATTTCCGGTAGATTTTCGAAGTGTGGATCCGTGCACACTATAAAGGCTAATATTGCCCACAACCCATTGCGCGTTGGACGAGGATTCAGTTCAGAACTACAAACACGAGTGAAAAGTGTTAAAAAACTACAAAACATGGCGGATACGCGCGATCGACGCTGAGAGGTTTGAGTGACTAATAATCAGTTTAACCTGATAGAAAATATATATTTTTCATCTGCAAATACCAATGTGGACTTTTATAAAGATCCGAATGGCCATTAACTTTTAAATGCATCATTATGCATTAATATGAGGAGAGTTCTCCACATGAAAGACTCGCGACTGCATATCAACATGCTGCATTTCTCTCCGATACGGTAGGAAATTAAGTAAATGAAATGTGGAGGATGTAAGATGATTGACAGGCCAGTTTACGGTGACAGGATGCGACAGAGAGAAAAGACGCGATTGTATGACGTGTTAGTATGTCCCAAAGCTTGTCTACTCTTTTGCTACACACTCAAAAGTAAGTACTTTTTGTTCACAGAAAGAGTACATACTTTTAGGGCGTAGTATAAGTAGGCGAATTGGGACGCAGCACCTGTCTGAATTACGAATATAGATGAATATATATGAAATTATATATATAAAAATAGACAGCAGTCTCCTTACATGCAGGCACAGAACGCGCATGCTGGCTGACAGTCGGCTGTAGTTCTCTTGGTGTGTACTTCACGTACAGTTTTTTTTTGCCCCAAGGATGTCCCTATCCTTATGAGCTGGTCACGCTGATAGACGATGTGGCAAACTTGTCGAACACCCGCTTTGCCAAACTAGGAGACCAGATAAGTAGCTTAAACCAGCAAACCACTTACTACTATGAAAAATCAGGTGTTGAACCAACCAAAAAGTCAGTTAGCTATTTTGAATGGAAGGCTTCCTTTCTTATAACCATCATATTGAACGTTGCGATTCCACCGCTTTGTTTAAACTTTGATTTGCCCGTCTGCTCCTCCTGATAGTGCCTCTGGTTAATAAATACTAAGTCCAGCTCAGATGTAGGCCTGTTTTCAACTAACCCAATGCAACCTTTTATTTCCCATCCTCACTCTCCTAGAGCTGTCTAATTCCTTACTTCAGAACAAAACCAAGGCTTTACCTCTTTCTTTGTGCCCTCTCATTCTCTTGCTCACTCTCTCAGTTCTTTTTCTCCTTTTGTGTTGCCTTTGAGAGAGTATCCAAAGAAATGCTGGATGGCCCTGCTAAAAGGATAGAAATGAGTCACACCGCAAACGCAATCAAACAATGCAGTGAAAAATAGAGTGAAATACGAAAAAAAAAATCAATGGCTGTCAGACTTTGTAAGAGTGAGTTATTTGCATGCTGCTTCGCTTCTCACACCTCTTTTCAGTGCACTTTTTTCCTGTTACTCTCTTTTTCTCTTTCTCCCCTAGCACAACTTCTCAAGCGAAGAGCTTTGAGAAGCACGTTTTGATTTGGGGAATAATGGAAAAATAAAAGGTTTTAGGCTTCTCAAAGAATGCGATGAATGCATGTTTAAGCTTTGAAGGCTTGACCTTGGAAATCAACTTTGCACAACCAACATTCAAATTAATGTCTCTAAAGACAAAATGAGAGGTTGAATGTATTAACGCAGGGGAGGGGGGTCCCGCATTTGGCGCCATGGCTGCGTGAAGAGGCCATATAGAATATATTTGAGATTCAGTGTCATCCAATCGTGTTTCTGCTTTCGACTGTTACCGGGCAGAATGCCCGCGCACATGTGTCTTTTGTATCCTCAGACACCACCAGACCGTTTGTCCCCTTTTCCCCGTTACAGTGTTTAGCAGCAGGGTGCACTGCATCCAAACCCCCTCCCACCACAGCTGTCTCTCGCCGCTGTCCGCGGACATGCCAGCACGCATAGCGAGAGACATCAGACTGACAGTATCGGCAGTCCTCGGCACATGCGAATAGAATCTGCAGCCTTGTGCAAAATGCACAGACACTTACATTGAAGGACGACGTCTGCACACACATGTTGCTGTTGTCTTCCTCGTTCAAGACAGCTGACATCGTCACTTGTTATACAGTCCATTTATCAATATTTTCACCCATCCAACACCAAATTCCCAGCACCGAATGTTCCGTGAACGCAGGGTTTTTTTTTGTTGTTGTTTTTTTTATAGATAAGTGAAGTGCAGATTTGGAAATGTTCCCTCACCCCATTTTCTATGTTTCCATTTATTTTAGAGAGCTGCTGTGATGACTCATTTTTTTGGACTAATTTATGGCAGCTTTTCAGCACTAGGAAAATAGGTGACACAACAAAAACACGCTCTTAAAGAAGGATTTCAACAGAAGGAGGATGTCACACCAGAACCAAAGGCTGTGACAGGAGGAATTATTTCACTTTTAATCCTGTAGAGCAGCAGACGTGAACACATCCTCTGTGAAAACATATTCCCGGGACTGATGGTAATTGTGCACATATGTGTTGCATTCCAAACAGAGAAATCTCTTTTGAATGCCGCAAGCTTTGCAACCTCTCAAATCGGCAGTGTGAGCGACAGTTTAGGAAGATTAGGGTGACACTGTTTCTTTTATTTCGCCAACAAGAGCAGAAAGAGGAAAAACACACTCATTCTACAAACACATTGCTTTAGATGGTGTGTAAACTGTGAGCGTCATCAAACATGCTGTTCTGCTGCATCACAGAGGCACATTGTTAGTGTTTATTTCCATGTGTGTGTTTGTGAGGATGTGCACACACCTGCTGACTGCGATGAGCAGTGAGGCTGTGCCGGTGCTCAGCTGTTCTGACATCAACTCAATACTCTCTTAAATATCTCTCTGGGCAACAGTGCCAAACTGTTTTAGCCTTATTTATGACATGGAGTATGTGATTGACAGCACAGACTTTCACACAAGAAGATTTTAAAAAGATGAAATGCATTCCAATTAGGTTGAAAGCTTTTCCTGAAATCATCCACCCTTTTTTCCGATAGTTGATTTTTGCATATTGGGGTTTTGACCCAAGCTTCTGTTTGTGTTGAGGGTTTTTTTTAAACTGTTTTATATTTTTTTAACTACTTTATACCGTGATCTATGAAACACTTTCATCTGCATTTTATGCATGAAAAGTGCTATATACATAAATCATCATAATATATATATATATATATTTTTTTTTTTTCACATTTACTGGGGAAAACAATTGGAATGCATCTCTCCACATGCATATCTAAAATGCCTTTTATATTTTTAGTATTTGTAAATGTGTAGACTTGTATCCATTATTAGATATTTTAATGTGGATTGAATTTAGCTTTTGCTTTCATTCATATAATCAAAAATGTTTCAAAAAATATCCTACATTTGCATCAGGCTTGGTGTGAATATATTCAGTGCAGAAGTCTAGGGCTGCACGATATTGAAGAAAAGTGCGATAAGCGATAACTTATTAAAGGTACAATATGTAATATTTTTGCAGTAAAATATCCAAAATCAACTAGGCCAATGTTATATATTTTGTTCCCTTGAGTACTTACAACATCCCAAATGTTTCCAACTATTTGTAAATCATGAGAAAATTGCAATTTTAACCAAGGCTCTGGGTTACCTGTCAATTGCGTCATTCCCGCGTTAACCCTCGGTCTGTCTCGGTTTCCGGTTTTATGTTGTAAAAACCATGGAAACACCAAAGACGCTTTAATATATTACATGTTTTAATAGACAAGGGAACAACTGTTTGGTTATGTTTATAGACTGAAAACTAATTGTTGTTATATAGCTCAACACGTTTAGTCTTATTGTTTAAATCTAATTTTCTTTAATTTTTTTTTTTTTTGTGAGTATCATGCTTTACCATGCCTCAGAGAAAAACACTATTTTGTCTAGCAGCTAACATAGCATAATTAGATGCAGCTTTATTTTTAGTAACAGTTATACAGAATTTTCTTCATCATACAATACGTTTTAAAATTAATTGCATGCCATTTATCAACACAAGCCATCCAGTATTTAATATGATATTCTAAAATCGATCTATCTTACTGCAGTGTGCAACAAGTGTCTAACAGCAGCCGCCGAGCGAACGCACAGAGTAACGTTATAACATCATTTTCAACACGCTCAAATGTATCTAATATGATAAACAGGGCTATGTTACCTCATACTCATGACCGGAAAAGCGGAAGCGGCGCCGGCGACTGTGTCATAATAAAAGTTCCGCTGCTCATGAGGCGTGTGTTGCGCAATCGCTCCAGCGGCCTCGTTCAGCTCCCACAACACTCGGTCCTGCTCTGCTTCATACTACAGTAATGTTAATTATCGCATCCATGAACATGATTTGTTCCCGAGTTCTATTCCGATTCTTTTGCTCCGTCCGTTGAGATGAAAGACCACATATCCCAAGATTCCGCTCTCAAACTTGGCGTCAACAAGCTATGCCTTTGTTTTGAATAGGCCTCTAGCGACCTCTAGCGGACAGAATTATTACATACTGCACCTTTAAATAATGTGATATGCGATACGATAATGTTCAAAACGGAAATTGAATAATCAAATGTAAAAATAAAACTGCTTAGTCTTCACTGTATGAATTAAACAATGATTTTTGCTCTTATTAAAGCTATAAAAGTGTCAAGAGCAGTGAGTGATTTCCTTTTTGTCTTTTGTTGTTTGATTAACATTAATGACACAGACGGCAGCAGGTTTGTTAGGCTGCAACACACGCGTTTTGTTTCTCAACTGTTTGTTCACTAAAACCGACTGTTTACGTGAATACTCACCTTGATGGGCATTTTGACATAATTTTGTGTGTTTGGGCATATAAGCTGCAGAAGAGAACTGAATTCGGGATTGCACGCTGTCTGAGAAGCGGCTTTCTGTGTGCGTGTAAGTACCGCATTGAGTTCTTTTTCGTAGCTTATTGCACTTAACTGTTTTAAACATTATGCATATCACACGTATGTACCAGTCATGTGTCCAGTCTGTTCTCTGCTATCTGCGTCAACCTAAAATTTTGACTTTACGTAACTTTTTGAAGTATTAAAATCATTCAGATTTCGCAAGCCTTTGCGATATTTCAATAATTTCGATATATTGTGCAGCCCTACACACGTCCATGCCATTTATTTTTTACACTTTTTGCTTGCCGTGAAACAGGGCTGTTGTTATCCGCAGTAGAAGGAGGAGTGCACATCTGCGAGTCTCTGACATTGTACTGCACAGATTTTTGTAAACCGTACACCTGCTTAGAAAATGTGAAACACTCTTCTCCTTTCAGAGTCACACACAGAAGTTCACAGCGAGCTTCATTTAGATGGACGGTGTGATCTCCCATCTGAAGACTGTGAACAGAATGTGAGAAGCCTCTGATCGATCAGGCATAGATTAACCTTGGCAGCTGTTTTAATTGCGTAGGGGGAATGATCTGTCTGACACGCGCACACCCCCTCTACCTCTCCTTTCACGCCTCCTCTCCCTTCCCCCTGGCCATAACTTAGTGAGTTTTCTCTCTTCTCTCTGGTACGGTCCTCTCTGCTCTTTTTTTTTTTATGGTGACATGTATAATGGCTGCTAAAATCCCATCCTTTCACAAGCTTTCTAGGCTGCTCTACTTTATTATGGTTCTCTTCCTCTCTCATTGTTCTCATTGATAAAAAGCAGCTGCCCTCCGTTGTATATTATTTTAAAACTCTACACCACGAGAGACTGTAGCTAAGTTTCCATCACCCTGTTTTTAATGGACATTTGAAGTATCGCATCAGAAACGAGTGATGGAAATGCCAAATTCCGGGGAAAAAAAACCCCTTAATTTGCAAAAGCAGTTTTTATGCCTGCTTGAGGTGGTTTTTGATGTGTGAAAAAGAGTTGATGTGAATAATGGCAGATGAAAATGCATTTGCTGAATAAATTCTGATGTAGGCAGTATGGGACTTTAAACCCACGTGACTAATCGGCTGTTTCTGCTGATGGTGTTTTATTTACTCTTGGTTACTAGGTTACCACCATCATCCGCTCGAACAACCTGATGTAAACACTTTTTTTTTTTTTTTGCGAATTTTGAAAAGATTCACGTCATGTTTGGATGGAAACCCAGCTTGTGTGTTGAAATGAGTTTCCAGCAACTGTGTAATAGGTTGTTTGCACGTGACGTCACAGCAGCAGAGCGAATGAGTCTGGAGGGCAGGGAGTGATTTTTCTATATAGGAATCCTATCAAAAACTCAAAATTTGTATGTTTTGCGTCGTTTATGGTTGCTCAAATCGATAAAATCGAGAACCCAGAAGGTGTTTATATCGTTTACATAACTTATACCATTTTTTTATAACTTATATCGTTTTTAACTCGTTTGATGAAGTTGAAGTACTTACTAAAATTAAGACAAATAAAAAAATTAAAGCTAAATATAAATATAAAAATAAAAAAAAATAAAAAGTGCATAAAATTACTGAAACTTAATCTAAAATTGAAAACTGGAAATATATGAATAAATATTTACTATAAATTACCATTGTATTTTTTTCATGTGGGTATGTTTAGTCAAGTCGACTAAATGTCTCAGCATTTTAGTCAATGAAAACTTTCACATTTTCGTCATGCTGCATAAATTGATTACTGTTAAAACTGTTAAATTGATTATCATTTATTTTGCTCAAAATTATAATAACAATGATTGTTGTCATTTGAGACATTTTCACATTTCATCAGAATTAGTGCACTTTCACATAAGCAGAAATCAAGAGAGTGTCGACTCATACGCATGGCTTATTTGACCGCATCTTGTTTCCTGATGTATTATAGGCTATTTATCATATAAATTAACACACTCTCTGCATTATGAAAACTGGTATAACAAGACACTTCTCTCAAATATTAAAACAGTGAAATTCCTAATAGTAATTCTAGTAATTCCAAATGTTTTCTATTAAAACAACAGCAAAAAAGTCTTTGTATTGTTACACAGAGGTTGCATAAGTGCATTCATTCAAACAAAATCGCAAACAATAGTAGAGATCCATGTTTGGATTTATTGCATTTCATCACTGAGAAGGTTTAACCGCAGATTTAGTCGTAGGAAACAGTACGAGGCTCGTGACAGAACACAGACTGGCTGAATGACACTTTTGTTTAAGCAGAATATCTCAAATGGAGGTCGCTGAACTCCAGCTTACTTGTTTGTCGGTGATTTCAGGTCATCCACGCTTCTTCCTGCAATGTAGAGAGAGTGTATGCGCATGGTTGCCAGATTGAAAATATTAAGTAAAACACCAGGCAGAAAATGTATCCTTTTAACAGAAAATTCCTCATTTGGGGATTCAAAATCTTGACATCTGGCAACTGCTATCATGAAAGCTCATAGAGGCTTGTTAAAAACAGTCTATAATATTTTGTCTCCTCTTTTTATTCTACAAAAACAGATATTTTGGTAATGTTTTTATTATTTTAACTACATTTGAGTCTCTTTTTTTTTTTTCATCAACGATACTGCATGTTGATAAAGTCACATTTATTGTATAACGACGTTAGTGTTGTCTCGTCATCGTCTCATCTTAGTCATGGATAAAAAGCTTGTCAACGAACATTTTTCATTGATTTTGTTAACAAAATGAACACTAATATTAATAATACTTACATAACACTGGTGTGAACAGAAAGACAAATTGTTTGTCACTACAGTTTTGCCAAGGACTTGCCAAAATCACAAGCTCCCATCTGATTGGCTAATATGCAACTTTCATTCAGTCTCTTCCTGTCTCTTCCAGAGTAGGCTGCAAAATGAACCAGGCTTTAAAAGTCTAGTCTAAATCGACCTTAAAGTGATTTTGTCATCATTTACTTACTGTCGTGACTTACTTTCTTCTGTGGAACATAAAAGAAGATATTAAAGTACAGGTTTGGAATGACATGAGGGTGAGTAAATGATGACAGAATGTAAATTTTTCGGTGAACTAACCCTTTAAGTCTAATTAAAAACAGCCTCTCATGGCTTATACAATTAGATTTCAGAGCTTTTCTGCATTATATGGGTCTTTAGAGCATGTTTGTGTTTGTTAGAGGTGCATATGAGTGTATGTTTGAGGCAGATATTTCAATCATTGTTTGTTTGAGTATGTTTGTGGCATGTTTGGAGTGTGAGCATGTGCAGACACGTGGGCGGCACACAGACTGTGCGGAGGTGAGATGAGATGGCCAAGTGCCTATGTTGACAGGGCAGAAGATCTACCAGCCATCACCTCAGGTTGCTGCTGAGCTGTCTCTTTATCATCATAAAGCTTTGAGCAGTTGCATTTTTTTTGTGTAGAAGATCACGTATTGAATATCTGCCCCTGGGACGAACAAATGAAGAGAATTAGTATTGAACTTCTCTGCATGATGGAAAATTAAGGAGATAAATTGTTTTGCTGGCCAAGATGCTCGTTAAGATCAGAAACATAGTCTGCGCAAGTGCGTAAATATAGACGTTAATGCTTGGCCAAGTGTGCTATCCTGTTGTACATACTTGACATGCATTCTTGCATTACTGTGATGATAAACCTTAGTAGTCATATTACCTTCAAATGTCTGTGGCATTAAATCAGAGTTGTCATTGAAGTCCCTTTTAAGGCAAGTCATATTGGGCAGCTATTTACAATAATACATGTACAGCTTTTTTCTGAGTACAAATAACCAGATTCGTAAGTCTCTCTGTAAGTCTCTTATGCTCACCAAGGCTGCATTTATTTGATTAAAAATACAGTCAAAACAGTAATATTGTAAAATATTATTAAATTATTAAAATGTAATTTATTCCTGTGATGGGCAAAGCTGAATTTTCAGCATCGTTACTCCAGTCTTCAGTGTCACATGATCCTTCAGAAATCACTCTAATATGTTGATTTGCTGTTCAAGAAACATTTCTTGTTATCAATGCTGAAAACTGAAAAATAGAATGGAAATCTTTTGTATCATAATAAAAGTCTTTTTTTCTTTTTTTTTCTTTTGTCACTTTTCATCAATTTAATGCGTTTTTGCTGAATAAAAGAATTTTTTTTAAAAAAGGTAACCCTAAACAGTCATAATGTACTATACAAATGTACAATGCGTTCAAATTATATTTTGCTACATATAAAGGTTTTTTAAAGATTCTGAAGTGTCAATAAGTCATTTGGTTTAACCATCCAAAGGCCAATACAGCCATTTCATTTGTGATTAAAATATCTTAAAATGTAATAAATGTATATATTTTTTATGCTGGCATGATTTTATAACATCATATATCAACATAGTGCAAAATGTATTAAAATTATGAGTAGAAGTCATTGCTTTGTTATGAGAAAAAATGTCTAGAAAAATGAATTTCATTGATATCATTCAGAGTACCCAATATAAAGGGACCATTTTGGATCCAGTCATGCGTTCAATATCATGTGACAGGATGTCATCATACAGACACCTGCAAAGGAGCACATGGTCATGAAGCAAAATAACTAACTCTCTCTTAACTATTTGAAAAATTCATGTTTTCACTTGCTCATATGCGTGTCCCGAAACATCAGGTCATTTGGTACAACAGATATAAAACATGGAAAATGTTGTAATATTTTAAAAACTTGTACTAAATATAAAATTTTTGATTGTCTTTTTGCTAGATAGCTAGCATGATAACATTGTTTGAAAATATCATCATACGGTATAACCAAAAGTGTCATTTGGTAAAACCGAATGACTTTTTTGGTGACAAATTTTGTCCATCTTGTAAAAACTGACAAAAGCAGTTTTTAATTGATTATAAAAACTACACAATCTCATTGTTAACACTTAATAAAACTTCAAAATTAATTATATCTCCATTATGTTTTTTTGTTTGGTTTTCTTTAAAAAAATTTTTTCAGATTTATATCCGTCAATGACCCGGTTATTATTCAGGTAGCTAGCTACAGTATAAACACGTTGACAGTTCAACTAACTTGTTCTACACAGCAAGATTCAAACTTGTTACTCTACTATTAGTGTAGCTGATCTGACAGAGAAAACTGACCATAGCAGCCCTTCCAGCAGTACTGAGAATGCAGCATATACTCGTTTCATGTTTTTAATTTGCATTCTGATACATTTCAGAGCGCAGTGAATTGAGCTTGTATAGCTAGAAGCAATTTTGATCACATTTCTAGCCTAAGAGAATGTGGAGAGCACACATAAAGCGGAGACGTGTCACAGCGGCTGAACAGAAGGTGTTCTCTATAATGTCACACTGATTCAGCTGGAGGAACGTGGCGGGTGGTGTAATTGATGGGACTGTTACGGGGGCCGTTGCCGTGGCGCTGGGCTGAGACAGGTCGACTGTGTCTGATTCATGGCCGTGTCAGCACTCTCTCCGCCAGGGACCCCAGATGTGCTTCTCCCTGACAGGGGTCACAGAGGTCAACAGATCTGAGGTCACAGGGTTCACGGTCACAGACGTGCAATCTGCTATGAGAAACCTGAGCCCGGTGCTCGCCCTTCACATCGGCCTACAGATGTCTAGACACTCAACAGACCTGTCTTCTGATCGAAAACAGGAACACTTTTTAATTTGTGACTCAAACAGCATCTTTAAAGTCACAAGTGAAGTTTTTGTCCTGTCTACACATGAAGTTTGGGCTGCTTGTGGGGCCTTTAGGAGCTTGATTTAATTGAGGATTTTGCAAACTAATTGATCTTTTGAATCATTTTTCTATTATTATTATTATTTTAAAGAGCCAATCTTTCTGACTTCCTGATACTAATGATGGTGTTAGGAGTCTATTCACATCTATTATCTTATGTCAAAACAGCTCTAAGGTGTCAAAATTAAACCTTTTCTTTACTTACACTTCCATTAAGATTTTACAGTCATGGAAAACCTGACAATATTTAACTTTAACTGTGACTTTCAGGCCTGGAAAAGTCATGGAAATTAATAAAATATCTTTCTTTCTTTCTTACTTTCTTTCTTGTTTTGAAATGTTTTAAAATTGGTCCTACATGACTAGAGAAAACAGCTTTTACATATATATTTACATATACTACCAACATTGTAACAATACAAAGCTGTTTGGAAAATCTGAAAACTTATCCTTTTTTATTTTATTTTATTATATTGCAGGTCATCTAAATGTAGTGGTCAAACGGTGTGTGTGAACTCTTCATTCATCCTCTGTTTTTCGTGTGTCTTTGTTCAGTCCAGGTGTGGCAGGCTGCTATAGTGAAAGCAGATCCTCATGCAGCATAGCCAAACAAATAGGTTTCCCTCTCTCTCTTTTTCATACCCAGTTGCTGTTTTGTGCTGAAAATAATGTAAATCATAATGACCAACAAAAGGACCGGTCTCGGATCAGCGCTAAATGTCTACGCCCCCACCTATGTGTACTCTACGGCCTGCGCTGTAACTCACTTATGCAAACGAGTCTGTTTTTGTCACCATTTCTCTTCTTTATTGAAAAACCATTCGCTTTCCGTGAGATTATTTGTCAGAGTTGTGTGAATTGCAGTGGGCTCAGACGGCCAGGAATTATACAGCAGTCGCCATGAATAAAAAATGAATAAAGAGGAACACTGAATCAGCGGTGAGAGGATTAAAGCCATCCATATGGAATGAGAAAGAAAGACACAGAGAAGGAAAAAAGCAGGAGAGGAAGTGAAAGTGGGAGGAAGCAATAGGTTATCCACAGAGGAAATGCCTTTTTGACTCAGTCGCTGCCAAATTGCTAACTGCCGGAAAGCGTCTTCCTGATCGGCAGAAAGAACATCAAAGATGTTCTAAACAGCTACTGTTACAAAGACAACAAATGCCAAAAGTCAAACAGGAAGGAAAAACTCCATGTCACAGTGGAACTAGATTTGCCTGTTATATTTGGAATCCTTCATCCCATTATTTTTTTATGATCGGCACACATTCCTGCTGGTTAATTGCTAGTTCAAATGTAGTAGTACCATCATATACTGTACCATAATATTCCCATCACACAGTTTTGGCAGGTCAGGGTTGCTGTAGTCTTCCCAGTTTTGTTAAAGATTAAAGGTGCCCTAGAATTAAAAATGTAATTTACCTTGGCATAGTTGAATAACAAGAGTTCAGTACATGGAAATGACAACATAACACCGACTGTTACGTAACAGTCGGGATCATTAATATGTACGCCCCCAATATTTGCATATGCCAGCCCATGTTCAAGGCATTAGACAAGGGCAGGCAGTATTAACGTCTGGATGTGCACAGCAGAATCGTCAGACTAGGTAAGCAAGCAAGAACAATAGCGAAAAATGGCAGATGGAGCAATAATAACTGACATGATCCATGATATCATGATATTTTTAGTGATATTTGTAAATTGTCTTTATAAATGTTTCGTTAGCATGTTGCTAATGTACTGTTAAATGTGGTTAAAGTTACCATCGTTTCATACTGTATTCACGAAGACAAGACTGTCGGTATTTTCATTTTTTAAACACTTGCCGTCTGTATAATTCATAAACACATCTTCATTCTTCATAAATCTCTCCAACAGTGTTTAATGTTAGCTTTAGCCACGGAGCACTATCAAACTCATTCAGAATCAAATGTAAACATTCAAATAAATACTATACGTACACGATTAGACATGCTGCATGACGAACACTTTGTAAAGATCCATTTTGAGGGTTATATTAGCTGTGTGAACTTTGTTTATGCTGTTTAAGGCAAGTGCGAGCTCTGGGGGCGGGGAGCACGAGAATTTAAAGGGACCGCAGCCTGAATCGGCGCATATTTAATGTTGCCCCAAAATAGGCAGTTAAAAAAATTAATAAAAAAAAATCTATGGGGTATTTTGAGCTGAAACTTCACAGACACATTCAGGGGACACCTTAGACTTATATTACATCTTTTGAAAACACGTTCTACGGCACCTTTAAAAAAAAAAGTTATTATTTAGATACTGAACCATTCATTTAGATAATCAAATTTTTGTTCTGATAGTGATGAAAATTATGTAAATGTAAAATAGTCTAAATAGATTTGGGGCAAAGAATTATGTACCTTTATAAAATATTTAAAGCCCCCATGAATCCAGTTCATGATTTATTGAATAAGGATTAAGGAAATGGATTTTTAAAAGTATTTTATAACAACAACAACAACAACAACAAAATTGTTGGGCTCAGACACCTGAGAACCACTGACTTAAACCCAAAAATTAAATTTCTGTCATTAATTACTCACCCTCATGTTGTTCCACACCCATAAGACCTTTGTTCATCTTCGGAACACAAATTAAGATATTTTTGATGAAATCCAAGAGGCTTCTGATCTCCCTATTCACAGCAGTGTCATAACAAATTTCACGGCCCAGAAAGGTAGTAAAGACATTGTTAAAATACTTCACGTAATTACAGTGGTTCAACCTTAATGTTATGAAGTGACGAGAATACTTTTGTGTGCAAAAAAACCCTTTATTTAACAATTTCTTTTCTTCTCTGTCATTCTCCTACGCTGTTTACGTTGTAGACGCAGTGCAGCGCTTCCGGGTTCTACGTCAGAACGCCGGCTCAGTGTTGGCCGACGCTGTACATGTGAGCACCACGATGCATGCTGATGCTGATGCCGGAGCCGGCCAATACTAAGTCTGCATTTAGAAAAACTATTCTCGTCGCTTCATAACAATAAGGTTGAACCACTTTAGTGACATGGACTATTTTAACGATGTCTTTAACAACCTTTCTGGGCCAAGAAAGTGGTTATAATGTTGCAGTCTATCAGAGGTCAGAAACCTCTCGGATTTCATCAAAAATATCTTAATTTGTGTTCTGAAGATGAACTAAGGTCTTAAGAGGAAGGTCTAATGACATGAGGGTGAGTAATTAATGACAGAATTTTCATTTTTGGGTGAACTAACCCTTTAAACTGTTGCGTCATGTAGTGATATTCAACATTATGTAAATCAACATTTATTTCCCTGTCCAACAGAACCACAATTCATTTCTGCTTCCTGTGATTTAATGCGAGTGTATCAGCTTATTGTTGATGACTAATAGGATGTTTTTCATTTTTAGGATGATCTTTTTTGCGAATCCCCATGCTGATTGCAAGTGGAGCACTTTCCTATTTTGATTCTGGTTTGTGTTTGTTTGATTGTATTTTTGACTTTTGACTTCTTACAGATAATCCATTGCATGGATTTGCCATAGATCTTCTTTTGTGTTTTTTGGTAAATGCTTTTACTCTTTTTAATCTCTGCAAAACAGACATGTAGAGTCTCTGCAGTGTATTTGTCATCTGCTGTCTTCATATTGCTCTATGAAGTCTGGATTTTGCTGTACAAGAGCTCCTGCTGATATTTTGTCTGTCTCTTTTGTCATTTCTCTCTCCCTGACTTTTCTCTCTCTCTCTCAATTTTCGTGCCTTATTGATATGACAAATCACCAGGCCCATTCTAAATCCTTTTTTTCATATTTTCTGCATCGATTTTGAGGAAAATGTGGAATGGATTTGGTATAATGTGTTAAACTGAACTAACACACAAGCGGCACGACCCGGTGTAGATGCGGCGTATGAGTGCTCTTATTGATATGTGAAAGCACAATTAAATTAGCTATAATGTTTAATAAATAATGATTCAAGAGGCAAGGCATGTGTACAACTTTGTGAATGGCTTCCAGTTGTGCGGAAGTCTTTGGGCACAGATAGCTTAGAACACTTTATTGAGCTGCAGTCCCTATGGAGAAGATGAATAGGGGAAAATTCTTCTGGATTGCTGAAAAAGTGGGCAGTCCCTGTTGTGCTTTAATGCAGTTGCACATAAGAACTGGGCAGGATGAAAAAAGTCTGTCTATTCCTATCTAGAAGCCATGCTCTGAGTTGTGCCATCAAGCTGATATCCAGCAGTGTGTGCGTGTGTGCGTGTGTGCTTGTAAGAATTAAATTCCACAACAGTATGTGCCAAAAACACTGTAGTTGTGCATGTGCTCGCCAGATTGAGTCCATCATTTTATTGTGCTGATGAGCTGTCTGCCAGCGGAGCTGTGAGCGAACAAGCATCTGCTCTTTTCCCTTAATTAATTTATTCATTAGCTTTGCCTCTTTTAACCTTAACCTTTACACAGTGAATGGCAAAAGTTTTTTGAGAGCCGAGAATGAGTTTGCTTGATGAAACTCTATTCAAATAATATAGTGCAGGTAAAATAGTCTGAAATCTCAATTTAGATATAGTGCAACCAGAGCTGTCACAATATGGAGATTTTTATTAGATTATTATTGTCCAAAAGAATTCACTGTAACAAATGTATTGCAATATCAAAATTTTGAAAATATTAATTAATAAATAATGCTATGTTTAACACAATTTATTTTGTGATTTTCTGTTTTTTTTGGCAAATGAATCACACTCAAAATACGAGTGTATGGAGGCAGAAAGAAGTGCAAAAGATGTACAAAAAGAATGTTCTGTTGATTGGCACTTGCTGTCGACAGAGCTAGAACTACTTCATAACTGTTGTTAACTGGGAAAAATTGTGAACTCTTATTTTAAATAATTTACTGGAAAGTAATTGTTAGACCATTTGTTAGTCTATCAGAATCAAGCATTCAACAGCCTCTGGTGGTATAAATTTATTTTAATAAATAGCAGCCTTTGTGAATTAATAATCGCACTAAGCCGTATCGCTATTTGGTTTTATTTTGCTTAATCATGCAGCCCTAATAACAATAGAAGTGCAATGCAGCAAGACCTTCCAAATAATCAAAGATGAAAACCAAACCCATATCATTTTTTCTGTGGCTACCCTAGTGAAAAAAGAAAAGAAAAAAATACTAAAATGTATTTGAAATACATTTATTTTGTGCTAAGTATACTACAAATATATTTAGCCTACATATTTATGTGCTGAATAAAAATACCCTGCAATCATATTTTTGTTATAATAAACTGGTATACTTAAATTCTACTGAATTGGAACAACTAATTTTATACTTTAATTGTACGGAAGTAGTTCTGAAGTCCAACTAAAGATACTTAAGTATATTTGATTATGCTAAAGTGGAACTATTGCAAGTATACTTTAGGTACACTTTAAAGGGTTAGTTCACCCAAAAATTCTGTCATTAATTACTCACCCTCATGTCGTTCTACACCTGTAAGACCTTCGTTCATCTTCTGAACACAAATTAAGATATTTTTCATGGCTCCGATGGCTCAGTGAGGCCTGCATTGACAGCAAGATAATTAAAGATGCCCTAGAACTTCTTTTTAAAAGATGTATTATAAGTCTAAAGTGTCCCCTGAATGTGTCTGTGAAGTTTCAGCTCAAAATACCCCATAGATTTTTTTTAATTCATTTTTTTAACTGCCTATTTTGGGGCATCATTAAATATGCGCCGATTCAGGCTGCGGCCCCTTTAAATTCTCGTGCTCCCCCTCCCCCAGAGCTCGCGACTGCCTTGAACAGCATAAACACAGTTTGCACAGCTAATATAACCCTCAAAATGGATCTTTACAAGATGTTCGTCATGCATGCTGCTTGCATACATCGGATCATGTAAGTATAGTATTTATTTGGATGTATACATTTGATTCTGAATGAGTTTGAGGCTATGCTGCGTGGCTAAAGCTAACATTACACACTGCTGGAGAGATTTATAAAGAATGAAGTTGTGTTTATGCATTATACAGACTGCAAGTGTTTAAAAATGAAAATAGCGACGGCTCTCTTGTCTCCGTGAACACAGTAATAAACAATGGTAACTTTAACCACATTTAACAGTACATTAGCAACATGCTAACGAAACATTTAGAAAGACAGTTTACAAATATCACTAAAAATATCATGGATCATGTCAGTTATTATTGCTCCATCTGCCATTTTTCGCTATTGTCCTTGCTTGCTTACCTAGTCTGGTGATTCAGCTGTGCACATCCAGACGTTAATACTGCCTGCCCTTGTCTAATGCCTTGATCATGGGCTGGCATATGCAAATATTGGGGGCGTACATATTAATGATCCCACCTATTACGTAACAGTTGGTGTTATGTTGAGATTCGCCTGTTCTTCAGAGGTCTTTTAAACAAATGAGATTTATATAAGAAGGAGGAAACAATGGAGTTTGAAACTCAATGTATGTCATTTCCATGTACTGAACTCTTGTTATTCAACTATGCCAAGATAAATTCAATATTTAATTCTAGGGCACCTTTAATACTTTCATTGCCCAGAAAGCTACTAAAGACATTTAAAACAGTTCATGTGTCTGCAGTGGTTCAACCTTAGTTATGAAGCGACAAGAATACTTTTTGTGTGCCAAAAAAACAAAATAACGACTTTATTCAACAACATCTAGTGATGGCCGATTTCAAAACACTGCTTTATGAAGCTTTGAAGCTTTACGAATCTTTTTTCAAATCAGAATCGCATATCAAACTGCCAAAGTGACGTGAACTATTGAAATTTCGAAATGCGTAACGAAGCCTTGTTTACTGAATTCACTCCAATTTTGAATGCCACTCCGATCCACTGATTCGAAACAAAAGATTTGTAAAGCTTCATGTAACAGTGTTTTGAAATCGGCCATCACTAGATATTGTTGAATAAAGTCATTATTTAGTTTTTTTGGTGCACAAAAAGTATTCTCGTCGCTTTATAATATTAAGGTTGAACCACTCTAGTCACATAAACTGTTTTAAATATGTCTTTAGTACCTTTCTGGGCATTGAAAGTGTAAATTATCTTGCTGGCAATAGAGATTTTATCAAAAATATCTTAATTTGTGTTCTGAAGATGAACGAAGGTCTTACAGGTGTACAACAACATAATAAATGACGTAATTTTCATTTTTGGGTGAACTAACCCTTTAAGTATCTTGCACTTAAAGACTGATATTATACAAAGATCATACAATCCTTATTAATAGTGATATTAAAACAATTTTAGGCATAATATTAAGAAATGTGCATTGTGCAGTATAAAAGTACTCCAAATAAAGTTTAATTATACTTTTATATCAGGTAGTCTTAAATGATATATCAATAAATAGGCCTATGTTAATGGGTTTGAATTATATGTAATATGAAATAATTTTAAATAGATTTTGGTATGGCTTTTTTTTTTTTATCAGGGTATTCATGTGAATTTTTGCCAGTCTCTGAAAAGCCTGTTTTTGTGTGTGTGTGTGTGTGTGTGTGTGTGTGTGTTGCTGTGCACTTTTTATGGCCTTTTTTGGGGGGAGTTCTGAATGGTTGCAAGGTGTCAGAAAGCTCCAGCTTTATGAGGTTGCCATCTGTAGATATGTCTTGGATCTGAAGTTATTAGTGGTTAAAGGCAGATTGCAGCCAAGTTTTATTTGTCTGAACAAGATGATGTAGTTTGTCAGGCTCCCTCACTCTCTTCCCCACCATCCAACACTGAAAGCTAAATGTAGGGCAGAGAATTCCCATTGAGTGGCTTTCATTGTCCTCGCTGGTGGGGGGATTCAGGTAGTGATGTTGAGTCCTGTTGTGGTAATGGCAGCATGAAAGTCTGCCTGCTCATGAATGACTCCCATTAGAGTCTCCCTGGTGTCTCTGAGTCGGTAGTCTTTGAAATTCTCCCACACAGGCTTTGTATTATGGATTGGACACATATCTAAGATGTGACTGCCTGTCTGTTGGAAAAGACCCTGTGTGTGGTACACATAATCACAATCCTTTCGGGGGAAAATGATTCATCATACTAGTGCTTTTATTAAATCAGTTTCCAGGTGTCTCACATTAGTCTTGATTTAAGGTATTTGTCCCACTCTCTTTTGAATTTTAATGTAAGAATTTTGTTTTTCTCCTTGCACAAACTGATCATGATGGACTGCATGTACTTCTGTATATATATATTAAAAAAACATTTAATAGACAGTTCACATAAAAATGAAAATTCTGCCATAATTTTACTCACCCTGTATGACTTTCATTCATCTTCGAAATACAAATGAAGACATTTTTAATATTCTCTCATAACTTATGTGCATTAATTGAAAGTTCACGCAACCAAAACTTTGATGCTTTAAAACGTTCATAAAAACATAGTAATCTATATGAAGCAAGCGGTTTAATTCAAGTCTTCTGAAGAGACATGATCAAAAACAGTTCATCAAAGTGTTTTTAAATATATCCCAAAAGTCTCTAGTTACATCACAGCTATGGGGGAGGGACATTCTCACTCTTGAGAGCATTTGATTGGACAAATTTTTTTTATTTTTTATTATTTTACAGTACGTGTAGTTACAGTGTACTTACGTAATAAAGTACTGGGTAAGGTAACTACATGGGTTAAAGTTAGGTTTAGGGGTAGGTTCAGGGTTAGTACCTAGTTATTACCCAGTTATTGTGATTACTATAGAAAGTACATAGTATGTACATGGGGAACAGGACTGTAAAATAAAATGCTATCAAATCTGTGTAGTGCAGGATGAATCATCAGCATTTTCGTCTATTTAAACTGAAGAGAAAGAATGTTAAGGAACATATTAACATAGATGGCTTCATAGTTAATAGGCATGGACTTAAAACCACAAAATTTTGATTTTGGTTTAGTGGTAAGATGTTTTTCATGTGTGCTTTTAACCTATAACCTTAAAAGCATATCTTAGCGCTGTCTTTAATTGCATACAGCACTGACACAAATTGAAAAGAGAAAGTGAGGAAAGGCAAAAATTTAGGCAAGAGAGACTTTATTGCAGGATGGTTCTGTCTGCATACTGTTGCCAGGCATCGTGAGTGGGAGTCGGTGATATCAAAGAAGAGTTCTGGTTACCCAGGGAAACTGCATCTGTCCTGATGATTTGTCTGAAAGAATGTGAAGGACAGAAGTTCAGATCCACGCGTGATGCGAAGACAAACACGAGGCTACAGAGAGAAACAAAGTCTTTAGAAGTATCTCTCCATGAAGGTTCTTCTTCTTCTTCTTCTTCTGTTTTAGCTCATAACATGGCAAAAGAAGCATGTAACATGACAGAAAGTTAAGTGTGTTAAAAGCCATTACAAAACACTACTGTGGCAGTACCACGGTGCAGTGATGATGGTAGATGGTAATAGCGTAGCACAAAAATTGTCAAAATACTTTTTTGTCTTCATTTTGACCAGTATATCTGCTATTTTATCATTTAAAAAAAAAAATTATAATCGAATGCAATGATATTAAAGGATTAGTTCCTGATAATTTACTCGCCCCCATGTCATCCAAGATGTCCATGTCCTCCTTTCTTCAGTCGAAAAGAAATTAAGGTTTTTGATGAAAACATTCCAGGATTTTTCTCCTTATAGTGGACTTCAATGAACTCAAAACGGTTGAAGGTCAAAATGACGTTTCATTGCAGCTTCAAAGGGCTTTAAACAATACCAGGAATAAGGGTCTTATCTAGCAAAACGGTCGGCCATTTTCTAAAAAATAAAAAATAAAAAATTAAATGCGTTTTAACAATAGACGCTCGTCTTGAACTAGCACTCTTCTTCTTCTTCTCTATTAGAATTGCAGCAGTGTAGACACTGCTAAGTGTATTACTGCCCTCCACAGGTCAAAGTTTGAACTAATTGTTATATACTTGCACTAGCATATTGTATATGACAATTTTGTTAGTATTGTATATTACAAATATATCTACAAATAATTTTGGTAAAAAACATGGCATTGAATGATTGCTATTTTGATATACCATGGTATTTGCATTTTATTCCATGGTAATTCAAAGAATATAATAGTAACCATAACATTTACAGATCAAAAGTTTGAAATAATTAAGATATTTTAAATGTTTTTGGAAGAATTCACTTGTGATTACCAAGGCTGCACTTAGTTGATATACAGTAATATTAAAAATACAGTAATATTATACAGTATTATAATGGTTCTTCTTATTATTAATGTTGAAAAAAAGTTGCATCTGCTTAAAAAAAAACTAACTACTATTTTTAGGATTCTTTGAATAGAAAGTTTAAAAGCATTTTTTTTTTTTAAAAATATAAATATTTTGTAACTTTTTTTTAAATATGTCTTTACTATCATTTTAGATCAATTTAATGTGTTCAATTTAATATATATTAATTTAATTCTTTGCTGAATAAAATTAATTAAACAAAAAGAAGACGTCACTTCTGAATTCACACAATTTTCCACAAAAAAATGAAGCGGCACAACAGTTTTCAACATTAATAATAAGTAGAAATGAACACCAAATCAGTATATTAAAATGATTTCTGTAGGATCACGTGACACTGAAGACTGGAGTTATGGGATCAATGCCATCAGAGGAATAAATTGCATTTTAAAGTATATTAAAATTGAAAACGGTTCTATTAAATTGTAATAACATTTCTCAATATTACAGTTTTCACTGTATTTTTTGATCAAATACATGCAGTCATGGTGAGCATAAAATACTTCTTTCAAAAACATTAACACACCATAATTATTCAAAATGTTGACCGGTAGTATATGAAAATATGGAGACGTGAGAAAGGAAGGAGAGCTCTCATAATGCACGGAGGGCTGGAGGGAGACGTACAGGAAGTACAACAGGATTGTTGGTATAGTCTGGAAGAGGGAGGGACACTCAGACATTCTGCCTCCGAGCTAAATGCCGCCGGCTCCAAGACATGTAAACAGTGTCTATGTATATGTGAGAATGAAAGAGCGTTTTTTAATATCGATATCTATAAATGCCTGTGTTTTATCCTCTGAGCATTAAATGAGCGTGGCTATATATGAGTGTGTGTGAGAGATCACTTTCCAGAAGCGAACACCGACATGCAGACTGATGCACTGCTGTGGTTTAAATCTCATATTTATTGATCTGTCTTGAGAAACCCAAACCTTTCTGAGCCGTGTGATAGTAAAGCTGCTGTTCTAGCTGCTGCAGTGGACCTGGGAGGGTCCAGCTCAAAGATATGGGCAGTAGTGTAGATTTGTATCTATATTGTATTCACTGCATTGAAGATAATTTCCTGCTGTATTCTGCATGCGTCAATCCTCAAATTCATTAAAATATGTAAGCGAGCACAACATTTTAAGCTCAGTTTCATCTAAAGTTTCATTTAATCGTCATTACAGCAGTTGTGTGATTGGCTTTAAGAGGCTGTCCTGCCATTTTAAGTGTTTGTTCTCTTTCTCTCTGCTTGAAACTGAAGTCCATAGCTGTGGTTTTATCATTCCCACTCATCTCTCTCTCTCTCTCTCTCTCTCTCTTCAGCTCTTTTTGTGTGAGAGAAGCTTTTTGGCTTGAAGTGCTCACTCTTGTATGCAAGGACATGTCTGTGTCTGAAGTGGAGTGAGAAAATGGAGAAAGTGAAAATAATCAAAAGCTATAGAAAGCTAGATTTAATTGGATTTCAGGAGGCAGAAATCTGTATGGCTCATGTACATGTATGGAGCAGAACATTTTCAATCGTTTTGATAGGCTTCACATTTCCAACTGTGATTTTGGTTTTTTTCCCGAACAAAAGTTGGTAGAATTTCTCTTGGTAGGTGGACTGTTAGTGTTTAGCAAAAGTGGACAGATTTGTGTGCGTTCAGGATTGACCAAATCACTTCGTAAGAGCAGATCTTCATGAAGTTGCTGGACCGAAAGGATTAAAGCAATGTTTTGGATTCAATACATACTAAATATGAGTTTTGCGACCGGGATAAACATACATGTATTATACACAAGAGAAAGTATAGCCACTTGACAAAAGTATTTATTTATTTATTTAAGAAAAGGGGGAACAATGCATATTAATGAACGTTAAGACAATGTAAATATGCCAGGTTATAGGCGTAGCTATAACTATATACGCAATAAGGCAAAGACAGACACGCTAATATAACAGTCAATTTTAAAATACGCAATAGAACAGCGACAAGTTAATTAGAAGAAAAGAAAGAAAATAATTCATAGCATACACTACCATTCAAATGTTTGGGGTTAGTATGATTTAAAAAAAAAAACCCTAAATAAATTAATAATAAATGAAAATAAAACTTTTTTTCCCCACAAAGGAACATTAAATAGATTAAAAGTGACGTTAAAAGTAGATTAAAGATGTCTATAATGTTACAAAATATTTCTATTTCAAAGAAATGCTATCAAAGAATCCTGAAAAATATGCATCATAGTTTCCACATAAATATTTTCATCTTTTATAATAAGAAATGTTTCTTGAGCAGCAAATCAGCATATTACAATTATTTCTGAAGGATCATGTGACACTGAAGACTGGAGTAATGATGCTGAAAATTCAGCTTTACATCACAGGAATAAATTACATTTTACAATATATTAAAATAGAAAATGGTTATTTTAAATTGTAATATTTTATTCACCATATTGCTGTTTTTATTGTAGTTTTGATCAAATACGTGCAGCTGAAAATTCAGCTTTACATCACAGGAATAAATTACATTTTATAATAGATTAAAATAGAAAATGGTTATTTTAAATTGTAAAAATGTTTCACCATATTGCTATTTTTACTGTAGTTTTGATCAAATACATGCAGCTGACAATTCAGCTTTACATCACAGGAATAAATTACATTTTACAATATATTAACATAAAAATTTGCTTATTTTAAATTAATAATTTTTCACCATATTGCTGTTTTTACTGTAGTTTTGATCAAATAAATGCAGCTGAAAATTCAGCTTTACATCACAGGAATAAATTACATTTTACAATATATTAAAATAGAAAATGGTTATTTTAAATTGTTATATTTTATTCACCATATTGCTGTTTTTATTGTAGTTTTGATCAAATACGTGCAGCTGACAATTCAGCTTTACATCACAGGAATAAATTACATTTTACAATATATTAACATAAAAATTTGCTTATTTTAAATTAATAATTTTTCACCATATTGCTGTTTTTACTGTAGTTTTGATCAAATAAATGCAGCTGAAAATTCAGCTTTACATCACAGGAATAAATTACATTTTACAATATATTCAAATAGAAAATGGTTATTTTAAATTATAAAACTTTTTCACCATATTGCTGTTTTTACTGTAGTTTTGATCAAATACGTGCAGCTGAAAATTCAGCTTTACATCACAGGAATAAATTACATTTTACAATATATTCAAATAGAAAATGGTTATTTTAAATTGTAAAAATTTTTCACCATATTGCTGTTTTTACTGTAGTTTTGATCAAATAAATGCAGCTGAAAATTCAGCTTTACATCACAGGAATAAATTACATTTTACAATATATTAAAATAGAAAATGGTTATTTTAAATTGTAATATTTCATTCACCATATTTCTGTTTTTATTGTAGTTTTGATCAAATACGTGCAGCTGAAAATTCAGCTTTACATCACAGGAATAAATTACATTTTATAATAGATTAAAATAGAAAATGGTTATTTTAAATTGTAAAAATGTTTCACCATATTGCTATTTTTACTGTAGTTTTGATCAAATACATGCAGCTGAAAATTCAGCTTTACATCACAGGAATAAATTACATTTTACAATATATTAAAATAGAAAATGGTTATTTTAAATTGTAAATTTTTTTCACCATATTTCTGTTTTTACTGTAGTTTTGATCAAATAAATGCAGCTGAAAATTCAGCTTTACATCACAGGAATAAATTACATTTTACAATATATTAACATAACAATTTGTTTATTTTAAATTAATAGTTTTTCACAATATTGCTGTTTTTACTGTAGTTTTGATCAAATAAATGCAGCTTTGGTGAGCAGAAGAGACTTATTTCAAAACTATTAAAAAAACCTTACCAACCCCAAACTATTGAACAATAGTGTACATATTACTGTATGTAAATAGTGTAATTAAGTTGCTTAATAACTCAGTACAAAATTATTTACAGTTCAAAGAACACAGTTTTGTTTCAAAGAATTAATTTAAACACAAAATGAATATGAAACATTTCTGCTTATAAAACCTCTTGCTCTATAGACTTCAATTATAAGTGCATTACTGTACAATATATCATTTTGGTTTGTTTTTACAAAATTATTTTCTGGGTTAAATTGGCAGCATGTTGATTCATTTTTCAAAATGCCAGTTCAAATTCATGTTTCAGACACAAAGACAATAAATATGAGCTAAAATGCAAATTACCATTGCAGATCTAACATGCCTCTTTTTTTTCTGGTCTTTTCTCTCTTGCTTCAGAAGATCAACAGCCTTTACACAGAGACGAGGCCATCTTCATCGCCCTCGCGTCTGTCTCCATAGTAGCGGTCCTGATTGTGGCGCTGTTCTTCGGCTATCGCATGATGATGGGTGAGATTCAGTACTCTGTGTTATGATTGGCTATTTTCAAATGAAGGTCACGTAATAATGTTAGCGTGTTGTGATTGTGTTTGTTACAGGCGAGTGTAAACAAGGCCTGCACAACATGGACATGATAGAGGCCGCACCATCAGAACCGTCTCTGGATTTAGACAGTTTAAAACTACTGGAAGTGAGTCTTCTAGCTGCCATCAAATATGTGCAGAAATTATCATATTTTGATTTTGAATTGTATTCTAATGAACACAATTTGACACAACTTGAACCATCTGTATTTGTTTATCATGTAACATCTGCTACAATTCACACCTGAATAATTTTCCTTGCAGTTGATTGGTCGAGGGCGCTATGGTTCTGTCTACAAAGGATCGCTCGATGAACGCCCGGTTGCTGTGAAAGTTTTTACCTATGCCAACCGGCAAAACTTTGTGAATGAGCGCTCCATCTACCGAATCCCTCTTCTGGAGCATGATAACATTGCTCGTTTTATCGTTGGCGATGAGCGTCTCACAGCAGATGGGCGGATGGAGTACCTGCTGGTCATGGAGTACTACCCTCATGTAAGTATTGATCTAGTACAAGCCCTTATTCTCTCATCCTTAAAGTTGTATGTGACACTGCTCTGGTGCCTGGCTGCCTTGCTTGGTGTAGGTTTCCACATTTTACCTTCATCTGTCCTTTATTCCTCATCTCCTTGTTTTATTGGTCTCTCCTGACTATTTCTGTCAAAGTCGGGAGTGGAATCGAATGTCCTGCCGCTATCTGGCTAGATATTTTTATCCACGATTCAGATGGATTTCCAGCAGGTAGCATGAGAAGGGTACTTGGATGTCGGCTTTGTGTTTTAGCCGTCCCTGTGCCTGTTTGTCTTTCTCTCTCTGACTTGCTCTTATTATTTTCCTTCAGTTTTTCTGTATTCATCTGCCATTGTGGTCAGATAAAGGTGTTTTCTGTCCTTTATAAATTCAGTGATGAATGCACTAAACAGCCACTTTTGTGAGCAGTATTTCAGCACAATTTACTCTTTTATTGGTCCCACCTTATATTAATTGTCTTTTAAAGGGTTATTCACCCAAAAAAGAAATTTTTGGCATTAATTACTCACCCTCATGTCATTCTAAACCCGTAAGACCTTCGTTCATCTTCAGAACACAAATTAAGATATTTTTGATGAAATCCGAGAGGTTTCTGAACCACACGTAGGCAGCAACGTCGTTGTACTTTTCAAGGCCCAGAAAGGTAGCAAAGACATTGTTAAAGGTGCCCTAGAATTAAATTGAATTTACCTTGGCATAGTTGAATAACAAGAGTTCAGTACATGGAAATGGCATACAGTGAGTCTCAAATTCCATTGTTTCCTCCTCCTTATATAAATCTCATTTGTTTAAAAGACCTCCAGTCTGGATCTGTGCACAGCTGAATCATCAGACTAGGTAAGCAAGCAAGGACATCAGCGAAAAATGGCAGATGGAGCAATAATAACTGACATGATCCATGATAACATGATATTTTTAGTTATATTTGTAAAATGTCTTTCTAAATGTTTCGTTAGCATGTTGCTAATGTACTGTTAAATATGGTTAAAGTTACCATCGGTTATTACTGTATTCACGGAGACAAGAGAGCCGTCACTATTTTCATTTTTAAACACTTGCAGTCTGTATAATTCATAAACACAACTTCATTCTTTATAAATCTCTCCAACAGTGTAGCATTAGCCGTTAGCCATGGAGCACCATCAAACTCATTCAGAATCAAATGTAAACATCCAAATAAATACTGTACTCACATAATCCGATGTATGCATGCAGCATGCATGACGAACACTTTGTAAAGATCCATTTTGAGGGTTATATTAGCTGTGTGAACTTTGTTTATGCAATGATAGAGTCGAGAGCTCGGGAGGGGGCGGAAAGCGCGAGCAATTAAAGGGGCCGCAGCCTGAATCGGCGCATTTCTAATTATGCCCCAAAATAGGCAGTTAAAAAATTAATTTAAAAAAATCTATGGTTTACTTTGAGCTGAAACTTCACAGACACATTCAGGGGACCCCTTAGACTTATATTACATCTTGTAAAAAAAGTTCAATGGCACCTTTAAAATAGTCCATGTGACTACAGTGGTTCAACCTTAATGTTATGAAGCGACAAGAATACTTTTGTGTGCAAAGACAAAACAAAAATAACGACTTTATTCAACAATCTTTTCTCTTCCCTGTCAGTCATCTATGCTGTTTATGTTGTAGATGCAGTGCTGCTCTTCATGGTTTCGGAAGTCTAAATTTCTTTTTTTTTTGGTTTTTAGGACTTGTTCTCGTGCTTCCTTTCTTTGCAAATTAGGCTTTTATAGATTGATTATTCTTCACAAAACTTAGCACTATTTGCCTGGCACAATTAACACAGTAAACTGAATATTTATTGTGTATTTATTTGCTGTAAATTTGTATTGATCACAGAAGCTGTTATTCATTAGATAATGACAAGATGATGCATAAGAGTGTTATAACTGGGTATATATTAGCACTCGAGTGCACTTTCAGCTTAAATAGTCAATATAGGTGTCTGGATTGCACTGGTGAAGTGGTGCTTTACAATCTCAGTAAAGTATGTCAGATTGCAGTAGTCTGAAACATTCTTGACAACCTCGCACTCAAAACCAGCCAGCAAAACGGGGAAATACGGAGTTTAAATTTCACTCAGCATGAATTCTTTGGGCATGTTTGTGCTGTTATCCGATTTGCATAATTCCTTTAATCGGATGCTAAAACAATGCAGACAGCACATGCAAATAAACAGCACTATCATCAACAGGTGCAATTCATTCTTAGTCATTCCCCTCTCAGCTTTCAGATCTCACACACTAATCTCCAACCCCAGATTCTGTGCAACATGTTTTCCTGTACATTCCTGTTTGACATGTTATAACTGGCACGTTTGTCTGTGAGTGTGCCTGTTCTACCCGCCTGGGCCTTTTGAATGGCAGTGAGGAATGAGACACACCTTTATTGTGTCTGGCTGCAGACAGACAGCACTCTGTGAGACAGAGCTGTGTTTGCTCTTGCCCTGTTCCACTTCTGATGTATGAATTATATAATGAACTCATAGCCTAGAGCCAAAGTACAAGAACAATCCTTGTAGGTGAATGTTCACTTAATATTTAGACATGAATTGAAGGTACCCTTTTGGCTGAATCTGAGAATTCTATGGGTTAATCCTGGTATGCTGTACCTTTTAAACTCTACAACAGTAAAACAATTATTATATCTGTGTTTTAATTCTATAAAAGCATGTGCCAGACTTTCACACTCAATATATATATATATATATATATATATATATATATATATATATATATCACTTCCTGCAGGATATTATGAAAAACTTGCTTTAGTTAGTTTAGCTAAATGGATACAATAGAACTTGTGTTGTCCAAATTCTAAATTCCTAGGCAGCCCAGAATGCATTATGAGAAACTCGTTATGTGAAAAGAAACTTGCAATAGAGAGAAATGTCAGTTAAAATTATTCAGTGTTGAAAAGTATAAATAGAAGAGTATCAGAAAGTCCTGTGTTTTGTCTAGCAACATACTAAGGTCTTCAATGAAATCAAGTCTTCAATGAACTTCACATGAGGAGCCATTTTTGCAGTTTTGTGAGGCACACATGCCTGAAAAGAGCTCTGAATCATCACTAATGAGGTTCCATATCCGTTAGGATGCTGTGTTAGGATACAGCTGCCTATTTAAACAGTAGACCGCAAAGCAGCTCACTAGGTGGAACAAGGCCTGTGTCTGTATCCGTCAATGTTCTGTCTGTCACACATCGTTAGAAAGAAGGAATGCCAGGACCAGTGTCCGGGGATAACATCATTTTCCTTGTCGCTATGGTAACACAGAGACTCAGGCAGGGCTTAAGGGAAGGCGATTGGCTTTTATGGCTCTGATGTACACTTACAGGTAGATAATCATTCCTCTACCCAGAGGGCCCTGCAGTCTGTTGGTTTTCTCTTGTACCCCTCCATCCTAGATGACGGGTCAACAATCTCTTGATCTGTGTCTTTTTATCGCTAGCATTCAGCAGAGTTTAATACAGAGGCAGTTTGCAATTCAACTAAATAACTATTATCAAAAACAAATACATACATATGTATATATATGTGTGTGTGTGTGTGTGTGTGTGTGTGTGTGTATATATATATATATATATATATATATATATATATATATATATATAACAAACTAAAAAATATATATATATATATATAGAGAGAGAGAGAGAGAGATAAATAAGTTTGTTTACATATTATTAAATACATATATACACACACACTGTATTTTTAAGAAATATTGACATGTATATATGTATATTTATATATGTATACTTGTATATAATTCATATTATATATATATATATATATATATATATATGATTTCTATGGGAATATATAATATAAATATTATATATTCAACAAATATATTATAATTCATATTATATATAAACATTATACATAAACATTTTATACATATACATATTTTGTTAAATATGTATGTATGTAAATATGCATGTGTGTGTATTTTTATATACATAATAAATATACACAGTACACACATATATAAAAGATTTTTATTTTGGATGCGATTAATTTGACAGCACAAATATATATATATACAATTATATACAACAATATGTATCACAATTGTCAGCTGCAATTATTTTTCACATTATTTCAAAAGCTTGTCATCTGGTCACTGACCTTAGTGACATTACGATTCAATGTTATACGCAGCATGCCACAGTGTCAGTTAACTAATAAGTAACTATTTGCCCCACCATGGATTTGTTCTGTTTGACAGTTATTGATATGTCTACAACGTGCATAATTACATCCGCCTCTTTACAGCAGCTCTACTGCATGTTCAAATGCTTCCTGTTGAACTGATCAAATCTAATCTACATTGTTATTTATGTAGTTTAGTTTGGAAAAAATTCTCTGTTATGTACAACGCTGTTTGTTGATGCTGGTAGTTTTAATTGCGTTGCCTAAATACCCCAGAGGCAGTAATTAGTTGCAGGCGGCTTTACATTACAACTTTGTTGAAGCTCCAATTCATTATTCAAGTGCTTCATATCTGCCCTACAGAGATTTAAAAAGCTGATTTAAAAAGCAATGCTGAGTTCTGTGGAATAAAAGCAATAAATGATGTGGACAGATTGTTGTAGAGCAGCGTTAAAAGCACAATTCTGATTTTCTGCAACCGAGGTGTACTGCAATAACCATCACGCCCAAGTTCTTTTACAGCCTTTTTAGTGGCGTGTTTTAGTAGTTACAGGTTGTGTGTGCACGCTAGTTTAACTGTATTGTGTCTGTTTGTAGGGCTCTCTGTGCCGGTACCTGAGTCTGCACACGTTGGACTGGGTGAGCTGCTGTCGTCTGGCACATTCGCTCACGAGAGGACTGGCCTACCTTCACACTGAGCTCCTGAGAGGAGGTGAGGGTGACCTCCACATGTGTGCACACACATCCTTCACTCAAGTTCTTGCTTCATTTTCCACCAGCTTGCAGTATATCTGGTTGCCCATTTGAGGGGGATGAAGCCTTATTGCTGTAAACCACTTGATATCTTTGTTTAAAGGTGAAGTGTGTTGTTGTTGTTGTTTTTTTATATCAAGTGAAATAAGATATTTAAAGAGACACAGTGTAGGGTGGAACTTGTGTGAGAGGGGGAAAAAAAACCCAAAATACACTACCATTCAAATTCAGTAAGATTTTAATAATTTCATTCAGCGAGGATGCAAACGTGACTGTAAAGACATTTATAATGTTACATTCGATACTCATTTCAAATGAATGCTGTTCTTTTGAACATTTTATTCATCAAAGAATCTAAGAAATGAATTAATCAAAGAAATGTATCACAGTTCATACCCCTAATGATGTATAACAATCATCTGACCCCCCCCCCTCCTTTTTATTTTTTTGAAAGAAATGAATAATTTTATTCAGCAAGGACACATCAAATTGATCAAAAGTGAAAATAAATACATTTATAATACAAATAGATTTATATTTCTAATAAATACTGTCAATGTCAATATTTGTCAAATTTCCACAAAAATATTAAGCAGCAACTGTTTTCACAATTAATAATGTTTCTTGAGCAGCAAATCAGCATATTAGAACAATTTCTGAAGGATCATGTGACCCTGAAGACTGGAGTAATGATGCTGAAAATGTTCGTTTGCCATCACAGGAATAAATACATTTCAATATATATTAAAATAGAAAACAAATTCTTTTAAATTGAAATAATATTTCACAATATTACAGTTTTAATGTATTTTTGATTAAATAAATGCAGTCTTGGTG
This sequence comes from Megalobrama amblycephala, assembly GCF_018812025.1. Taxonomy (NCBI): domain Eukaryota; kingdom Metazoa; phylum Chordata; class Actinopteri; order Cypriniformes; family Xenocyprididae; genus Megalobrama; species Megalobrama amblycephala. The sequence goes on from NC_063049.1 coordinate 20,522,103, forward strand.
AACATAAGAGACATCAAAAAACATAAAAAGAAAATCTTACCCAATCCAAACTTTTGAACAGTAGTGTATATACTCATGATATCAATCTAAAAATATTGCAATTCCATTAATTTTCACTAGTGGTGGAGAAATAACACATTTAATTTTTACGGTTTAAAATAAAATATAATAAAAAGAGTTGATGTCTCATTCACCACAGGTGTGATGGGCATATAATTTAGTGAAGTCTCGTGGGAGAAATAAATCATAACATGCCCCCGTTTCAGTTTTGTACCAGCTTGCAGTACGAACATATGAACATGAGTCATCTGACCACTAGGAGACTTTGAAGAAGATCGTAGGTTCATTTGCTATTCAAAATTCTGTTAAAAACCATTTGATGTTTGAGTTCAAATCTTTAAATAAGAAGCAGTTATCGTTCAGTTTCATTGTCAACAGACTTTGCCATGAGTTTGATTGGCATATAATTTAGCAGAAGTCTTGCGGGAGATATAAATCATAACATGACCTGAAGGTGCAAATGTGTTCCTGTAATACATGACAAGCATTTTAATAAAGTCACGTAGAAGAAAAATTGAGGTTGAATACAGGCTCGGGCAAGGTGAAGATTCTGTTGTCCTCGTTTTCTGTATGCACTGCTGTTGAATTTGTGAGATTCCGTAGTTCAACTACTCATTTGTCATTGAATGGTTCTTGAGTTCTATAGACACATTGCTCTTATAGATATTGATTTTCAACCCACAGGGTATTATATTTTCCACTGGGGCATTCTCTCCGTATTTACGATTCTTTGCAGCCTTTAAGCACTGCCTACAACTCGCTGGATCCTTCACTTAAAACCGAATGCAACTCCCACTAAACGTTTACTCTTTGAATTCTTGCAACTGGAAACAATACAAGCTGACACCATTGTAACTAAAAGTTTGCTAAGAAGTATTTCCTACTAAAGCAGGGCGGTATTTGACTTTGGTCAAGTGAATCCATAGCAGAGCGGTGGAAGTGGCCTTGAATGGCAACATGCCCAGTGTTTTTCCTTTCTCTAGTCAGGTAGCACCAATTTCAACATTTATTTGCCTTTCTACTGCATGGGCAGCCAAGTTTTCTACTGCATAGGCAGCCATTTTGCCAGCAGTGAAGTACCCCTTTAATGCTTTCAACTGCCTTATGTCCATGTCTGTAGCCCAGCAGGAATGTGTGTAACCACATGGGTTAAAAAAAGCTGCGTAAATCCAGCCAAAGACCACTGGTAGGCCTGTGGACTGCGTCAAATAGAAGCTGCCTTCTCTAATCTGCACATCTGGGTCAGACTGAATGTTTTCTGTAACGTGAATCAGACGCTGTTCATTTTTTATGACGCATCTTTGTGTTCAACAGAATGATGGCATGTAGTTCAGAATGTCGACTGCGTACACACTGGAGCTTCACTGCTGGAAGCGTGTAACGTAAAACATTTGATGAAGATGGGCAGTTTGATATATGCCAGATACCCAAGACGTTGTCCTTTGAAATGAAAGAGAGGCTCAGGATTTTTAATTCAGCATAAAAACTACATGCTCAAAATTCTAATAGAGGCTCTTTCAGTGGTCCTTAAGGCAAGACAGCACAGGTGAATAGGATAAAAAAAATTAACTATCATGATATTTTGCACAGTACATTTAGACTGGTTTTGACTGTGGTGTCTTGCCTTAAAGGGCCAGCACACAGTGCAAAAGAGATAACACTCGGCTAATTTGTGCGTCACGCTCCTTGTGTTTCTCTGGGTGCTGGAGCGTCGCCAGAGATCTACAGACAATCTGCAGCTCATCAGATCTCAGGTTCATTTCCCTCTGTGTCTCTGGCCCTGCCCTCATTACGAACTGATCTCAGAGCAGCCGTCCACCACCTTCCTGGGTCTGTCATCATTACGAGCTGATCTTGGTACAGCCGCGGTTCAGATTGCTGTGCTGCTGCCCTCATTACTGGCTGAACTTTAGAGCCAGACAGCCAGCATGTGGAGGATGGAGGGGGGAGGACTGGGAGAGAGGGCATTCATTCTGAAACTATTACTCACATCATGTGCTTCTCTGAGCGCCCTCTGCTGGTTCTGTTCTGCAAGTGGGTTGTAAAGACTTCTCAAATACAATATATGGGTTTCTTTCGACCCTGTGGACTCTCTTAAAACACTCATTTAATTTATCCACTAACAGTGTATACATACACTACCATTCAAAAGTTTGGAGTTGGTAAGATTTATTTAGGCTTCATTTTCTTGATCAAAAATATAGTAAAAACAATACATTTTAAAATATTATTTCAGTTTAAAATAACTGTTTTCTATTTGAATATATTTTAAAATGTAATTTATTCCTGTGATCCAAAGCTGAATTTTTCAGCATCATTACTCCAGTCTTCAGTGTCACATGATCCTTTAGAAATCATTCTAATATGCTGATTTGGTGCTCAAGAAACATTTCTTAATATTATCAATGCTGAAAACAGTTGTGCTGCTTAATATTTTGTGGAAATCATGATTTTTTTTTTTTTTTTTTCAGGATTATTTGATGAACAGAAATTTCAAAGGAAAAACATTTTTAAACATAACCATTTAAAAGTATTTACTGTCACTTTTGATCAATTTAATGCATCCATGCTGAATAAAAATATTAATTTCTTTAAAAAAAATCTGATACTTCCACACTAGCACATGAAGAGGTGACCGCTATCAGGGGCAGATTATCGATTTTACTTTTACATCATTAGAGGTGTGAAACCACAATTTCTGAAAACTGTTTTAACATGAACATCCCTTCACAGATATATATAAACCTGCCGTGTCACACCGAGATCTAAACAGCCGTAATGTTCTGGTGAAGAACGATGGCACGACGGTGATCAGCGATTTTGGTCTGTCCATGAAACTGACAGGAAATCGCCTCGTACGGCCTGGTGAAGAGGAAAACGCCGCCATCAGTGAGGTCAGCACATAAGTACTAGCCTAACTGGAACATTATAACAACCTGAAGCTTCTGAAATTTAGGCCATGTTGGTAGTTGATTGAGAATAAGGTGTCCTGGGGTCTCATTTATAAAACTTTGCGTAGATTTCATCCTAAAAGTGTACGTACTGCGTACGCACAAAAAAAAAAAAAATCAGATTTATAAAACCATGCGTACGCCAGATCCTGCGCACAAATCCCTTTATAAATCCCAGTCAGTGGAAGATTGTGCGTACATGCATCTCCACCCTGTCTCCTCCCCGAAATCACCATATATGGAGCTTACGACGCCTAGTTTTACTATGCATAATCTCATCTGCATATCATTTCCATGCATATTCCCATCCACGTGACACCATGGTTAACATTTGTGCCATACACATTACATTGCTAAAAATCATCCAATATCCTCTTTCTGTTTTAGAATAAATATATCAAAATATGCATAAAAACAAAATTGTAATAAATACTTAAGATAAAGGTTTTAGAATAGAGCTGATTCATTCATTTCCACTGGCCAAATAGTATTTTAAACAATTCAAATCAAATTTATGCAGTTTTGCTGATAAGGTGAACATATCTTTTAGGAAGTTTATAGGCTATATTTTTTAGTGGAAACGGATATGCCTACTTATTTATTGCAGTGTAAATACAATTGTCTTTCTCTGCGCTTCACTGAAGTATTTTAAAAAGGAAACGTGCAAATCTTACAGTTTTCCTCAAATTATATCCTTCATATACATTGGTAATTGTTTGAAGATCCTTCACACGACATCAACACCTCCGTGCAGCTGTGGTTATACAGTAAGCTATTATCATTGGAACTATTCAAACAGGACAACGGACCGTTCGACCACCGAATCCAGCAGTGTCTGCCATAATATCGAAGTTAAGTGTGCATCGATCGTCGTTCTCATCTGGAGTGTAGTTTAAAGAGGAATTATTGTGCTCCTCGCGCTCCTCGCTGTCATTAAAGCAGCGTGTCACAGGAAAAGTGATAGAAAGTAGCACATCTACTATGTAAATTCATATCACGTTTGATTAACTTCTCCGTAATGACTGCGTAATGTAATTTCAGTGCTTATCGCCATTAGTGAAAGTGTAACATTAATGAAAATGTGTATATCAAAATAAAAACGTGAGTTTCCATGTGAGTTTAAATCATTCTTTTATTTATTTAAACTGTTATTGTGAACATGCACTGTATGATTATGACTCATTATGAGGATTTAAAGTGGTTTTCCTTCATCTGCCGTCAGTCCCTCAGCTCGCCATCGGTGTTGCCAAACTGCTCTGTCTCCAAAATATCGTACGCACGGCTCAAAGTTTGCTTAAAGGTGCGCACATTCTCCCATCAAATTTGTTTTTTATAGATCACAACCTTTGCGTGGGAACTGGCGTACGCACGTTTCCAGCCCCGTTTTGTGCATATGCACGCTTTATAAATGAGACCCCAGAACTGCCGATCCAGACCCACCATAAGAGCACCTTCCCCCCTCACGCTTGTACTGTTCTGCCGTCTAGGTGGGCACAATCCGCTACATGGCCCCGGAAGTGCTGGAGGGAGCGGTGAACCTCAGGGACTGCGAGTCGGCTTTGAAACAGGTGGACATGTATGCCATCGGCCTCATCTACTGGGAAACCTTCATGAGATGCACTGACCTTTTTCCAGGTGAGGAATGCGACTGCACAAACAACAGCAAGCATGTAGATACAGTATACTGCTGGTTAAGCAGAGCTAAATGTAGCATGTAACTATAGCTAGTTTCAGTGGTGTTAAAATATTTGTAATTGCTTTCGAATGCGTGCTCGCGTTCAGCAGAATGTGGTGGGGGGCACAGTAACTCATTTGGGTGGCATGGCACGTGAATGCCCCCCCTTGGCCGCGACCTTGCTCCATGGTATAAGAGAGATAATCCACAGCCAAGTGCACATTAAAAGATTGTAATGCACAAAGAACCTCCCAACATGAAGTGCATCCACCCTATTATGACATAAAATGCATAATATGTAACCACAAAATGATTGCAGTCCTCACAAAGTGAGTTAAATATGATGCATAACAATGCTCACAGCAGGAAGTCGGACTATAATTGTCTTGATGTTTTTTATTGAAAGAGTATTTGCTACAAAAGCAGTGCTTTGATGATGGTAGCGGCGGTACTTTGGGATTTGGCATGAATTTAGATGGAACTTCTCTAAGAGAGTGTAACAGCATGCTTAAGTCCTCACAGAGAAGTTGTTTCTTAGATCACTCCCTATAAAAAATATTGACCATAGTAATCAACTGATTGGTGGACAGTTCTGAGCCTTTAAACTCCACACCACTCTTTACATCTTTAACCACTAGGCTACACCATTGGGACGCAACAAAGACTGTGTTGTATCCTGCTCATTATGTTAATGGATTATGAGTGTGCCACATCTCATAAGAGTATTTCTCAGTAATTCTACTGAGTATAAGCATGTGGAGGTCTCTTGACTGACTGACTTTCCTTCATTTTTTTTGAAGGGGAGGCAGTGCCAGAATACCAGATGGCCTTCCAGGCCGAGGCGGGGAACCACCCCTCCTTTGAGGACATGCAGGTGCTCGTGTCCAGAGAGAAACAAAGACCAAAGTTCCCAGAAGCCTGGAAGGAGAACAGCCTGGTGAGCCACTGAGACAATCTCATTCTGTTCTTGTCACAGGAAGTGGTCAGATTATTGCTGCAACTTCAGCTGAAGATCATTCCCAGACATATATACATTCACTTCAGTTGACGTAGTTCCCTAAATTTTGTTGTGTTGAAAGTTATCCAAATCATATGAAAGGGGAACAGCATAGAGCACCATGAAAAGACCATGAAGTCTGAGCCAATTATTTGGTGCTGGTCTTGGTGGTTGATCAGTTTGGCAAGTTAACAGTCATAGGCTGAATTAGTCTTTTTGGTGAAGCTGATCATCCAAGGAAGTTTACTGGTTAAAGAGTTAGTTCACCCCAAAAAAAAGTTGTTCCAAACCTTCCAAAATACTATGGAAATCAATGGGGTAAATCAACTGTATGGTTACCCATCTTCTTCAAAATATCTTCTATTGTGTTCAGCAGAAGAAAGAAATTCATTACAGGTTTGCAATGACTTGAGGGTGAGTAAATAGTAGTTAACCATCCTGTTAGAGACACCAGCACATCAGCAACAAAGACAACATTGGTACATAATGCAACATATGCTGTTCTTTTCAACAGCAGGGTTAAAACAGAATTTGAGATAATCTTAAATTAAATGAGGGCTATAAACTGGGACAATTAGTTCTTGTTTAAATTAATGCTTGTTTACTGAAACTGAAAATAAAGTTTTGGTAATTCAATTTGGGTAACTGGGTAATTGAACTCTTTGTGCTCTTCGGGGTGTCATGATCATAGGTGATAAATGAAACCAGTTGTCGTAAAGTTCAGTGGCAACAAGCTGCCTCTCAATGCCTTTCAGCTGAACAAATTTTATGATGCTCTTGCATAATTTTTGGTCATGGTAAAGTGCATCCACTCTCCTGACATGCTTACCTGTTGTAGCTTATCCAGCTTGTGTGCATGAAATAGACGCTGACTCAGTCAAAACGTGTCATCTGAGATGCGCTGTTTTGGTCAATGATTTCATCCCTCGAAAACTATTTCTGCTATTTCTGACTTACATTAAAGGCTGTATCTAGTGACCAGAATATAGAGACTTGGGCCAGGAAGCAAACAATATAGCAAAGGTACAGAATTAACACAACTTAGTAACCACATAACAACGTAACTGTAATCGCCCACAACACCATAGCATAATACCAGCAAGTCAACAACACATTGACTTTCTTCTTTCCCAGGCTGTGCGCTCTCTGAAGGAGACTATGGAGGATTGCTGGGATCAGGACGCAGAGGCTCGTCTGACGGCCCAGTGTGCAGAGGAACGTATGGCAGAACTGCTGCTGATCTGGGAGAGGAACAAACCTGTCAGCCCCACCATCAATCCCATGAGCACTGCGCTGCAGAACGAGAGGTCTGAATAAATGAGGCTGCCGTGTGCTTATTACACACAAAACATGTTTCCCTGAATAAGGTGTCCTGAACTGTCATGTATTTTTTGTATCAGAATCTGGCTTAGTGCAAGTGTGAGTTTTCAGTGTCTTTTTCACACTTGAAATAGTTAACCCTGGGTCATTCTAAACCACAGATAAATGGAATCCTGGGTTTTCTTGCTTCACTTTTCACACTGCTCATAATTTACCCGGGGTTAACAATTAATCCTGGGTATTCAAAAGCTGACGTTTCACACCATATATTCCTAACGTTGTGGGTTAACGTTCTTATTTGCATATCTGCGGTGTCCGTGTCATTGATTGGATGAACGCACCACATGACCACTGTTTACATAAAATTCTCATATACTGTACTTTCGAGTTTATACTGAATGGACATTTTGGAATGAAACGGTCTCTTCTTCACTAAAATTGTAGTGGTTTCTGTCAGCATTTGATTTTTTTACTCTCAAACACTGAATTTCCTGTTTATATACAATGTGCAGTGTTTCCGTGACTGTCCAAATCACGCAAATATGAGTACGCGATTGGTTGTCTGCTGCTAGCGGTAACATTCCACACTGCATGCGGGGTTAACATTGCAAAACGGTGCTCTGGAGCAGAGTTTCGTAACCCCAGGTAAAAAGTGGTGCTAACCCTGCTCCGGATTACAAGCATGAAATGCTCCTTTACCCAGGGTTAAAAGCGGTGTTTAGAACGACGATAACTCTGGGTTAAAGGATTAGTCCACTTTTAAATAAACTTTTCCTGATAATTTACTCACCTCCATGTCATCCAAGATGTTCATGTTTTTCTTTTGTCATTCGAAAAGAAATTAAGGTTTTTGATGAAAACATTCCAGGATTATTCTCCTTACAGTGGATTTCAATGGCTACCAACACGTTGAAGGTCAAAATTACAGTTTCAGTGCAGCTTCAAAGGGCTTTAAACGATACCAGACGAGGAATAATGGTCTTACCTAGTGAAACGGTCATTTTTAAAAAAATATATGCTTTATAAACACAAAATATCGGCTTGAATGTACTTCTGCTTTCCGTATTCTTCAAAATGCTTACGCTGTATGTCCTACGCCTTCCCTATTCTACTTACGGCGCCAGTTTTGTTTTTTCCTTATTCTTCATCTGGTATCGTTTAAAGCCCTTTGAAGCTGCACTGAAACTCTAATTTTGACCTTCAACCGTCTGGTGGACATTGAAGTCCACTATAAGGAGAATAATCCTGGAATGTTTTCCTCAAAAACCTTAATTTCTTTTCGACTGACAAAAGAAAAACATGAACATCTTGGATGACATGGGGAACTTTTCATGGGGAAAAGTTTATATAAAAGTGGACTAATCCTTTAAGTGCAGTGTGAAAAGCCCTAGAGAGGATTAGTTTGCAGTAAATGCTGCTCCACATAAACTCATGTTTGTATGTACTTTGAGTTTGGGTTTCTTATAACATGCATGTGGGAATGCAACTTGCACCCTTCATTTTCCCAAACTTGTAATGAGAAGTGCTTTTAAACAGGCTGTTGTCAACAAAAAAGAATCTTTTAGGACTTCCTACAGCTTTTCCACCAAAATAAAAACCCAAAGGCTTAATGTTTGAAAAGTTATAAATATTAGTATTGTAATTTTACAGTTATGTAAGGTCTAATGTAAGATATAAAAATATTTATCAAAATATATAATATACACAAATATGTATTATATATTTGTAATTGGTGGGACCCTTTCAGGGTCATTTTCGACATGGTCCCTGTTGGGGTTTATTTTGCTATAATAACCTGCACTTTATCCTGTACTTACATCTGTTCTCTCTCTGTTTTTGTAGGAATCTCACCCACAGTCGCAGGGTTCCCAAAATGGGCTCTTATCCAGATTACTCTTCATCCTCTTACATTGAGGATCATGAGGGCATGGTGAAGAACCTCCCAGGTGACGTCTCCACGTCTGGGACTTCCTCTGTGGCTGGCATGGCCGTGAGCGGCATTAGCAGTGGTGTGACCGCGACGGGAGAGAAGAACAGAAACTCCATCAACTACGAGAGACAGCAGGCTCAGGCCCAAGCTCGGCTGCCCAGCCCAGAAACCAGCGGCACGAGCCTGTCCGCCACGACCACTACGACGGGCCTCACGCCCAGCACCATCATGACCACCATCTCTGAATCAGGCCACTCGGAGGAAGCAGGAGCCGGGGGAAGTGTACCTGTGTGCCTGCAGCTCACAGAGGAAGACCTGGAGACCACCAAACTGGACCCCAATGAGGTGGTCAAGAACCTAAAAGAAAGCTCTGATGAGAACCTGATGGAGCATTCGCAGAAGCAGTTCAGCGCTCCCGACCCGCTCAGCTCGGGCAGCTCCAGCCTCTTGTACCCACTGATCAAACTCGCCGCGGAAGTGACCGGAGGGTCCGGAGCCGGTGGCCAGGCTGATTTCGGGGTGGGCAGCAGTGGAATGGGCGACGCTCCTGCGGCCATGTTCCCACTCCCCAAACAGCAGAATCTCCCCAAGCGGCCCACCAGCCTGCCCCTCAACACCAAAAATCCTGGCAGGGAGTCCTCTTCGTCACGCTTAAAGTTCGGCAAGCACAAGTCCAACCTGAAGCAGGTGGAGACGGGCGTAGCCAAGATGAACACTGTAGTGGCCGTCGAGCCTCACTTGGTCACCGTCACTAACAATGGACCCAGTGTCCGTAGCGGCGTCGGAGTGGTCGTTGTTAACGGATATGGTGGGGTCAACGGTGCCAGTTCCTCTGATGCATTTGGGAACACGAACCCAGCCGGGCCACAGGGTGAGGGAGGTGCCCCTCTGCTCCAGAGCCAGCTGAGTGGAGAAGACAGCCGTCTCAACATCAACATCAACTCCAGCCCCGACGAACACGAGCCCCTGCTGAGGAGAGAGCAGCCGGCCCCGCGTGATCACTCCGGCCGCACCAACTCAAATAACAACAACAGCAACATCCACACAACTGCCTCTGCCACAGTTCTTACGTTAGCTCCTGCAGATGCCCAGATTGAGACTTTAACCTGCTCTCTGGGCGCACTAGATGGAAGGGCTGATGGTGTTCCACTGAGACAGCCTAAACCCAGGAGACCTGAGCGGCCAAACTCACTGGACCTGTCAAACACTTCCCAGGATTCATCTCTCTTGGGTAAGACCTGTTTTAGTCTGGCCCTGGTTTGGGAACATCTCTCTCTCTCTATATATACATTTTAAAATGTAATTTATTCCTGAAATGGCAAGGCTAAATTTTCAGCATCATGTGTCATATGATCCTTCAGAAATCATTCTAATATGCTGATTTGCTGCTCAAGAAGCATTTCTTATTATTGGCAATGTTGAAAACAGTTCAAAAGAACAGCCTTTATTCAAATAGAAATCTTTTGTAAAATTATAAATGTATTTATTGTCACTCTTGTGTATTTGCTGAATAGAAGTATTTTTTAAAAATCCTACTTATCCTAACCTTTTAAATAGTAGTGTACATCATTGTTGATTTACATGCATTAATTTAGAAGGTTTGTTCTCTTAATTTTAAAAACTGCATGAACTTTTTTCTAGTTCTTAGTGCATTAAAAAGGGCATCCATTTTCCAAATAGTGCCCTTATGATCCTTTCTAAATAAACAATTTAATGTCTTTCAAAAAGAAAAACTATTTTACTGACCCCAAACTTTTGAACCGTAGTATACAGTACGTTCCCACTTCATTGGCGCTCTATGCATTCATGTGTAGTTCGTGTAGATTAAAGCAAATTTTCATTGTCGTATCAAGGAATAAAAAATGTTATATTAGGGAAAGATGTATTTCCAGTGCAGTCTTAAATAAACCACCATTAGTATGTTTGTATCAGTTGACCTCTGTTATTATGAGTTTGGAGACAGACTCTGGCCATCATTGATGAATGCCGTCCCCAGGAGCAGGGTGGAGGAGTCGGTGTGCGTGTCAGCCCGACTCCAAACAATAACCACCCAAAAGAGGACGCCAGGCTGTTTTCCCATCTGAGCTCACAATATCCTGCTTTGCCCGGATAATTAAGAGCACACCTCCTCACAAGCTAAGCGTTTCGTAGAAAACGGGATGAGTGGCTAGTCGTGCTCTCTGTCCCGCTCTCCTGCTCTTTGTGATGGAGTGTTTAGATGTGGAAAAGGAAGGAAATTCCACTGGATTGATAAGAATCCAAAAAATGTTTGGCCTCAGTTGGCAGCGACGATAAAGAGCGATGTTAACAGACAGATGCGAATGCGATGACGCGCCTGTCACTGTTATCTGGATCCCCTGAATCAAGCGCTAAACAGGAAGATGAAAAAAACAAGGAGTCATGCTGCTCACGTGTTTACATTCTGCATGCGAACTCTGAACAAAGACGTGAACCGCTCGAACCCGATGATTCAGACTCGAGCGCACACTGAGAGAGTTAGTGTGGGAAAGGTCAACCACAAATTTAAGTGTGCTGAAATACTACTCTCTGGTGCTTCACTGGGCGGGATGTTTGGAGCAGTTCTGCTAGTATTCCCAACTGACGTATTGCAAAACACACAAGTGTTATTTATTGTTGTGTAGGACTGTAATCAAAGATGTTTATTAAAATCGGACTCTTTTCTCTTTTAGATGAGGCCGTGTCACAAGAGGGAAAAGCTGGATCAGCTGAGAAGATAAAGAAGCGTGTGAAGACACCTTATTCTTTGAAAAGATGGCGTCCTTCCACTTGGGTCGTCTCTACAGAAACCCTGGATGGGGAGGTCAACAACAACGGGCACAGCCAGCAGACGGGGATGGCAGTGACTGGAGGCGGCCACCCAAGTTCTGGCCAATCAAAATCCAGCATCGCTGTGTTCCTGGTCAGCGGCGGAACTGCGACCACCACTCTAACCTCCGACCCGCCAGATATGACCTGCCTGTGAACTCGCATCTCCACTTTTCCTCTGAGGAAGAGCCCAGATCAGACTTTGAACACAGGAGGGGTTTGTCTATGCTATCGTGCTCCAAGAACTAATCCAGTTGATGACGGAAAAAATGCAAAAAACATTTTTGTATAGCAGACTCTTGACGGGATGTAATTTGGCAAGCACTTAACGTTGTCGAACTTCTCCAACTTGTTTTGAAGTAATCGCTTTAAACCGAACCCAGCTATGCAGCAACATTGGCATAAAATGCTTCCATTTGTTTTTTGTTGTTTAATTTTCAATCAAGTATGATTGTTTTTATGGTTGTTCTATCATTTGTTGCACTTTTTTTGTAAGTAATCTTAATCACAGATCCTCCGACCAGACTGGTCTTAAAACTGAAAAATGTAAACGACAATTTGTTGATTTAACAATCATGGTAGATTGGATGAAATTGAAATCATGTCCATCTAAAAAAAAAAAAAAAAAAAAAAAAAAAAAAATCTCATTTGAGATGAAAAAAAAGGCAGTGGTCTTTAAGACAGGGTTGACTGCATCTTTAATACCTTTTAACCCACAGTACATTCATATGTTTTATATTTGTTGTATGTGTCTATGTACTCAGTTTTGTATCATATTTTGAAATGTGCAATAGACTTTAGCTTTGAGGTGCTCCATAAGACAATTTAATTTTGCTATGTGTTTTTTGCCGCATTTGTTACTTTTTTGTCTTTAGTTCAATATTTAGAAGCGCTGTGCTTAGCAGTGGCAATCCTGTGTCCATTCGGCCACCCCGACTGCATTTGAGAAACATCGAAACATCGTACAAATGACAATCCCTCACCTTTTCACCAATCCCATCATTCTTGAAAAGGGAAGTAAACAGAAAAACTTGTGGTGTTTGCTTCAAATACTGGAAGTTCACAATGGACAACTTCTCACAAGCTTCAAGGAGGACCGTAGTTTTTTTTCCTGTTACACTACAAGTCAGGCGTCAAACTGGACTTTCTGCTGGAAATCATGCTCTCTGAAAACACTGAATAATCAAGTCCCTCTCTGCACACGCTCAGTGCAGTTTTACCTCTGTCAGAGTGTATGTAGATGTGTATGTATGGGTCTATTTCTGCTTAACGGAGCTCCTCGGATCACATCAGTTAAATGAGACTTTCCACTTCCCGTTGCTGCCAGGACTGTGGACGATGCTCTGCGTGCTTCAGAAAGCGAACACACACATACATATGCCATGAACAAAATATATACAGTATGTACAGACTGAAGCTAACAGCTAGCTACTTTAGTTCGGTTTTAGCTTCTGTTAAAGATAAGCTCCTAGTGTACAATAAGAAATCATGATTTTATCCATTTTAGCTGTTTTTTTTTTGTTTGTTTTTTTCTTCTTTATTTTTTAAGTGTTTAATTTATGTAGTACCCACGCTCTGGGTTTATTATTCTCATGAAACTGAATCAGTAAGTTGTTTATAATCATGTAAAATTATCTTATTTGAATGATACTTTCAATCAAATACATTGGAAACATGTAGTTTTGCCTTTCTTTTTCAAGTCAATCATGATTGACACTTTCAGAATGGTCAAGTTTAAGTGTCACATCCTACTTTTGAAATCTTTTTAAGAGCAGTTGATGTTTTTAACAGCCATGACATGGGCCTCATATTTTGTTGCCTTTTGTGGAAAACTATGGACACGAGCCATTTAAATTATTACATAGTGATGAGGAAAATCCCCTCATACAGCAAGGCCCTGTTTGCCAAGAAATGAAGATAGTATGCGTTTAATCAGAAAGCGCTTACTGTGCTGTATGCATTTTCTATAACGAGTGCGAGGATTAACCAAGATTTGGCACAAGCCAGCATTATCTTTGGACTTTGACCACTTCAGAGTGGGGAACTTTCAAAAAGTCATCAGATTTGTTCCCCTCCACTGGCTTTTTCTGTCTGTAAATAAGGCTATACAGTGGAGGTTCAATTCTAACGCCCTCTTTCTAAACGAATCAGTGCTTCAGTCTGACTTTTGTATATGTTTGTAATATAGGCTAATCTCTGTAGTGTAAATACATTTGTATGCACATATACAGACTCTTCATCTGTTGCTTTGGGACCAAGAACAACGCTAAATCACTGTGAGATTTATCTGAAGATAAACACAGTAACGTCAGACTGTTCTCAGTTAGATACGCCAGTGTGAATGCTGGAACGGAAATGAGGAATGATAGCATAATAAACGTCAAAACAAACCTCCGATGCTGATTTGAATAAAAATGAACAAACGTTTATGTTTTTAGACCAAAGTGTCGTGGTTAAAACATGCTGAGCTGAGTCATTTGAAGCGTAGTTTGTTCTGAAGGACTGTCCATCTGCTACTTGTTAATAATGCAAGATGTTTACACCAGAGCCATTGTCCAGTTTTACAGCATGCTGATGAATACATAATACTCTAGAAAACATGCATAAACCCTACATGCCTTGTTTATATTTGAAGCAGGCCTTGAGAAATCTGACTTCAGTCAGGTCAGAAATTCAGTCAGGTTGCAGGGTGTTTTAACCAAACTCTTTAAAGTTTAAATGAATCAGTAACTCAATCCTACAGCTATTGGAACTCGTTACACGAAAATGGCTAACAATGTGTCCTCATAAAACACAAACTTGGAGTATATTGGGGTGTGTATGAGTGAATGAATGAAGAGTCTGTTGACAAGCTGCTGTTTTTCTTTTTTACTTTTGAGTATTGACGTTTTCATTTGGCCCCTGCATAGACGGATGTTCAAAAAAGCCACTGACATGTTTTCTATTACAGCTTGTAAAGTAAGCACTTTGAGAAAAAGAACAAATGATAACTCGTGCTTTTAGTCTATTCAGAAGATGTTTTAAAATGCCATTTAGAAAATAAAGCTTGCTGTACAACCCTGCGTTACTCAGTTGATTAAAGATTATATTAATGAAAACCTGTATATGATGGTTTCTTGTTATTTTTTTTCCACTTGCCTGGTAAAAAATGTAAGATTTCTGGGATAATTTAAAAACCACACTGAAGTTTAATTTTATTAAGTGGCCACATGAGGGAGGTAAAGGCAACCACTGAATCATGACCGAAGCAAGCATGTCCTCCTCACACAACAGTTTCCATTCAGATAACAGTGCAGAGCATTCAGATTGAAGTTTTACTTTGCTGTGTGCAGCGATTGTGTATTTAGATGATGTTTAAACACACACAAATACATAAAATGGCAGCCTATTATTATTTATTTTTTCAGCTAAGTGAGCACATGTGATTTACTACTCAGAAAGAATGAAAATGCAGACTTTTAAAAAACAAAACAACGAAAACAGGTTCAAAACAGTAGCTTGAGTTTTATTCCTGGATAAAAAAAAAATGCAAACATAAACAAAGTCCCTTTAAGACAAGTCATTTCACTCGGCGGCCATCTTTGAAACGCCTCTCGGGCATCCAAGTGCAATTCCTATCTCTTTGAATGGGGAAACATCAAATTCTCCAAAGCTGTTTGCCAAGCTTTTGAATAAAATTCATATTTGAAATCACCAATGAAATCTGACAACAACTGTCTCATAAATATTGTTTCTAAATGCTCGAATCATGACAAAAAAAAAACGGTATTTTTCAGGCTGGATCAAGGTAATGCGCATGCGCAGTCCTAGATGCGCGTCTCCAGCTTCATTTCGGAGGCGCGCATCTGACTGTTTCTATAGAAACCGGAGCTAATTTACTAATTGGCGATTGGCTCTTATATAGAAGGCGGGACTTATTCCGCCATATTGCGAGTTGCACTTTCTCCCATTCATAATAACAAATAATATACACTTACTCTTTGATAATAATACGAGTGATGCCTCTTGTGTTATTCTATAGTCTTGGACATAAAGCATAAATATTGTCACACATAAGATGATGAAATCCTGTAAATGTCATGTATAAATCAATTCTCTTGCGAAATGGTCAAAACTTTTCCTCATAAATAATACTGACTGCCTGTATTATATTGAACTTACGGAATTAAAGAATCCACTTCCTAGCCAATCAGAAGTTGAGAGGGGAGAGCGAACAGCCAATCAGAGGCGAGGGGGCAGAGCGCTGGATCGAGTTCACGGTGCGTGGCTCTGAATCTCTCTCAGTTTACTTGAGCTCGCGAAGCGGTCCAGTTTCGCCAGTCAGGGAGCAGAGAGCAGACATCACATGGAGTGACAAGGGTACCAAAGAGCATTAACCACCCCAGACAGCCTTAAACGTACGTTTAAAGTGTTTATGTTGAGTTTTGTGTGATTTCCCAGCGAACAAAATGTCTCAGAGAGTTCGCAAAAACGGATCTCCGACGTCTAACTGCAGCGGAGTGACCGCGGGAAGCCCGAGCGGATCCCCGGGGATCAGCGCCGCTGGAGTGAGTTTACTGGGTCGCCTGCTGCCCATGAAAGCCACGGTTCCCTTCCAGCTGAAAACGCAGACACAGCACCCTCTACAGACACGGACGGTCCTCTCCACCGGTAACGGTAAATGCCACAGCAGCGGAACCCACAGCCGGAGCCCCACGCGATCCCTTTCCTCCAGTGCCTCTAACGTTTCTGCAGCCACGTCCACTTCCTCTGCGACGTGTTCACAGTTCATCACGGCCACAGCAGTCTCCTCCTCCACCTCCTCCTCATCTTCATCATCATCATCATCTTCATCAAGAACTAGCCCCATTATCGCTGTGCACGCGACAAACCCCAGAGCGTCTCACGCGCAGGTGCCTGTGGCATCCTCGTCTTCACCTTACACAGGTGTGCACGCGAGCCCCCAGTGCTGCTCTCCCAGCTGCAACTCGGACACTTCAGCCCTTACCTCTAATTTATCCTCCTCTCCGTCTTCATCCTCGTCGTTGTGGTCTTGCGGTCACAGGGCCAAACACCTCCAGACCCCTGAACATGACCGACTGTCTCCAGAGAGGCTCAGTCCCAGCTCACCTGTCTTCACAGGTAAATCTGCAGTCTAGAAGAGCGCTTGATTTTATCTGAAGCCAGACCTGATGGGCCAGATGTTTATTTCACTTCACTGTGGTAACTGTAAACACACATAGTCCATGTGGCCTGTGGGTTTTACATCTGCTTTCAGGAGACGTTTTAACGGTTTCACAGTAGAGCGGTTGGCATGGTAACTCAACTATAATGTCACTTATGGTGTCATTCAAGATGCAATATTACTCAAACATCCAGTTTCATGTCATATCATAATAGAGCAGGGGGTTCCCATAGGCTAAATATTACTGCTGTAATTATGTCAAACCTGCTTATTTTCAGACTAGAAACTAGCTTTTAACTAAAATTTTAATTTTAATTAAAGTTTTTAAACAAATTTTAAACAACCACAATTATATATATATATATATATATATATATATATATATATATATATATATATATATATATATATAGCATTTTAGTTAGATTATTTTAATACACAACAATTAAATAAATTAGTAATTTAAATTCATTCTTCATAATTCATTTAATATTTATAATTAAATTAATCTGTATTTTAATAACCGTTAAATAAATAAAAAATAAATTCATTTTTCATTATTAAATGTTATATATAATATAATATAATATAAATTATTTAGGTTTTAATGGTTACAAATTAAATAAAAATTTATCTTTAATAATTAATTTATATGGTTATATTCATATTAAAATATAAAAATGTATATTCAATACTTAAATAATTTAACTTAATTAATCCTGTGGCACCCTGTGAAGATTCCTAAGTTGGCCCGGGGCCCCTGTTTGAGAGAACTGATATAGAATATATACGTATATGATAACATAAGACCTCTAAATGGTAGATGTAACACTTTATATTAACTTTAAATTTAGAGGTTATTAACAAACATTATGGGCAAAGGTATAGCCCAGTCAACTAGATTTGTTTTTCATGAACTAACAGTTTAGTTTTATTGAAAATGGTGTCGGTGTTGCACCTTTAAATGGATGAGTTGGACCGGATAATGAGGGCAAAGCTGTCAACAAGTGTCCAGCATACATAGGAACTTCACAAAGCATCCCAGGATGCACCTTATGAAAGCTGGTAGAATCGAGGTAAATAGTGGCTTCTTTGAATAAGCTAAAATATGAAAGAGGTTTGGTGTGATTTGATTCCCATGTATTTGTTTTCCATGATTTTATAGTTTTTATGACTTTATTCTAGAATTGTAGAAGTAATAATGGATGGGTGTCTCCAAACCTTTGACTGCATTTAGCCTATAGTATATACGAAAGAGCTTCACGACATCAGACTATTTGCATTCTAACTAATGTATAGCTAACTATGTTAAGCATTATAGCAGGTAAAAGGAATCTTTGGTGTTTGCTGCAGAGTATTTCAGATGTCTCATTCATAAAATAGCTTCTGACCGTGCTGAGTGAGAGAGTCGGTCTGGCCGCTGAGGTTTGAGGTGGCTGCTGCTCCAGAGGCTTTTCTCTGTTGCTGACTGGTAAGAATGCAAATGTTTGGTGGCCAGTTGTTGGTTTATTTTGTGATCAGTTTGCCAGCATGTGTTGCACTGCATCTCAGTTACTGTAACAGTTTGAACTGGCATTGCAATGAGGAATGCGTTTTCTTCAAAAAGGAGATTTAAGAGAACACAGCTACATAATTTTTAGCTTTTTACTTGCTGAAATTCAGTTATGGGCAGGCCCACACCAAATCTGCTGCAGTGTTTGACACCAGCCTTCTATACAAAAATGACTGCTGGTTTAGAAGAAGCAGCCACAGCTGATCATGAGGTTATCTGCCTTAAAGACACAAAGAGAGTGGTTGTTGGGTTGGGAGTGTCATCCTTTGTGTCTTGGCCAAGACCCAGCCATCATTGTTTTAGTAAATTACCCATGATTCTCTTGGAGCCTCCTCAAACAGACTCTGAGGTCAAGTGTACGTCTTAGTTATGTTTCTGTGTCAGTGTTGTTTTTTTAGTCCAATAATGACATGATCTGTCTGAACAAGAGGAAACTTGATCTTGGGTCCACATTTCACTTTGGGTCAGCGATTCATATGCCTGTTGGAATGCCCTTGTGATTACTGTTTTTAGTCTCCTGAGCCATGCCTCCCTGTTTTCACTGTATCCCACTAAAAACACTCTGCTCTGGTATGTCCAGTAATTTTCCAGATCACCAGACTTGCCTAAGATCCCATGAATGGCGAAGCACACGAGAGGAACAGTAATGGAGAAAATTGGGAAAAGTCAGTCAGATAGATCATGATGTCAAGTGCAAAACTATATATTTTCAAAACTGACTAGTTGGGTTTGATTGAACAACTTGTCGAATTAATCAGACTTCGATAAGCCTCAGATTCACCTGACCCTGATTAGATTCATTTTAGGGGGTGTTCACTTGGCATTAGGGATGTGGTCATATACAAATTCTGGCTAATACCAGTAGACAATAAGGATTTTTATGTAATGAAGATAATCGATAAATGGCCGAAACCTTATTTCATATGAGAAATTTTATTTCACGATAATGATATTTATCTCAATAGTATGGAAGCTTGTTTCTGCCACTGAATAATAAGTAAAAAGTATAATTGTGAGATATAAACACAATTGTGAGTTATAAAGTCAGAAATGCATGATATAGTCTCAAATGTGTGCTTGCGAGATAAAAACTCGCAATTCTGACTTTTTTTCTCAGAATTGTGAGTTTGTATCTCACAATTCTGTGAGGGAAAATAAATCAGAATTGGGAGGAAAAAAGTCAGAATTGCAAGTTTAATATCTCACAATTGTGAGTTTATAACTCGCAATTCTGACTTTATTTCTTGTAGGGCTGGGCGATATTTCGCATGCGATTGTCACGCGCATTTCTTCAGTAAAGCCGGTTCCTTGATTACCGCTAAATCGCCATCACCTGCTTTCAAATGGAGCGGCATTTAATAGACAGAGCCGTAGATCACTGACAAGCTACGCAATATTGCATTCATTATCGAAGGCGATTCATCTGCGATAATAAACGCGATATTGCGTAGCTTGTCAGTGATCTACGGCTCTGTCTATTAAATGCCGCTCCATTTGAAAGCAGGTGATTTAGCGGTAATCAGGGAACCGGCTTTACTGACGAAATGCGCGTGAGAATCGCATGCGATATATCGCCCAGCCCTAATTTCTTGCAATTGCAAGTTTATATCCCGCAATTCTGACTTAAAATAAACTAAAAATAAAACAAAAAAATCAATTGTTTAAATGCTGTATGTGTTTTTAGGCATCACAACAATATAATGTACAGCATGAAAATCCGTATTAATTTACTAAAATTTACTAAAGATTACATTTTGCACTATTATTCAATTCTTAGTGTTTCTAAAGGAGTTGTTTACCCAATTCTGTCATCATTTACTCACACTAATGTCATTCCAAACCCGTTAGACTTTAGTTCATCTTTGAAAAGGATATTTCTGTCTCTTCATGGTAAAGCCGTTCTACCAAAACTTTGCTTCAAAAGTACATAAAGACATAGTAAAAGAGCTTGACACACAACCAATGACATTTGTTCTCTTGTGTTATGCATGCACATTTGAGCTTCTGCAAGAACCACTGAGGTTTGTTCTCATTTAAGTATGTTTGAGCTTCCACAAGAACCAATGATATTTGTTTTCGCGCATCACGCAAGTACTTTTAAAGCTTCAATTTACCATTTCTGATGTGCTCCATGTATGTGCGTTGATCAACGTTTATATGTGAATAAATAACTTAATTAAATCTGTTAAATTAAATCATATAAAGTGATCGTGTCTCTTCAGAAGACTAAACTGCTTGATTCATATGGATTTCTTTTACAATGTTCATTTGTGTTTCAAAGATGAACTAATGTCTTATGGGTTTGGAATGACATGTGGGTGAGTAATTGATTAGTTTTGGGTGAACTAACCCTCTAATGATAGTACAATGACTACAAAATGACTATGATCTAAATGTAAAAATGTGGGTAATGCACACTTAATTAAACACGGGATGTTTCAAAAAAGCAACGTGAGTCAAGACGATATGGCGAAAGACATCCGTCTTCATGTGTATGACTAGTGACCGTGTAAGAGGAACTTCCAAAAACATAGGCTTTATAAGAAAAAAAAACTAGAACTAGTTGACTTCACTGACAGACTGTGCACATCATCCCTGCTTGTGTTCTTTCCACAGTATCCATGTGTGAAAGTGTTTTCTTTGAATGCATTCCTCAACATTTTAGTTCATAGTTCTCAGGATTAAATGACACCATCGCTCATAAGCAGCACATCGTTGCAACTGAGTTCACATATGCTGATGTGTTTCTCAATAGCTTTGCTCATGCTTTTTATGATCTCCGTAAGGACATTGTTCTTTTGCTCTTGGCTGGGGGTTTAACGGGGCACACTTCCAGTCTTCACAGAGAGGGAAGGTACAGGCAGGCTGGGGCGAGACCAGGCTGATCTCTCTGTCCTCACAAAGAACACTATTAGGAGTCAGGTCACTATTACACCCTTTTATTTCAGCTGCAGGCTTCTCCTTCTGCTTGGGTTTGTCCATTTAGAGCTACAATGAGTCTTTTGAAGATCAGTATCCCTTCACTGGTCCATACAGGCTTTATTGTGAGATGTGAGATTGCAAGGGACTGTATTCTACATGCTTGTAGCATTTAAACAGGTTTTTTTTTTTTTTTTTTTTTTAAGAACTGTTCACAGTTGGCAGGTTTGGCTGGATTAAAACGAACACTGATGCAATTGCTCCATTATTGCGGTTTATTTGAATAAGTGTGAACTCTGTCATCCGAACCCTGGTGTGCACCAAACAAGCTCTGGTGCAGTTTGACTGATATATGAACGCAACATGGACATCTAAACGAACCAAAACAGGACGTGATGTTACAAGATGCAACCCTAAAAACAACAGAATGCTGAAGCATATCTGGTTTCTTTCATAACAGGAGCTTTGTTGCCCATTACAGTTGAGGACAGGTGTCAGAAATGCTGTCTCTTTGCAGCAGTATTTCATTTGTGTGTGTATCGGAGGAATTCTTAGTGCTGGTTTGACTTTTTTACATTTTATAAGATTGTACTTTGCAAGTTCTCAGCTGGTAAAAATACCTTCATATGTATGCACCAAGTGTGCCGCACAAGTCCTGAAAAGTGAAGTCAAAGCATTTTGATCGGCCCCTGCTGGCTGGCTGCAGTAATGGTCTTAAACCCCTCCCTCTCCATGTAATCGAATGGGGCGCAAACCAAACAAAAAAAATCCAATTACACTTCAAAATCTTTTTTTTTCCAAATATAGTTTGTCATTTTAAGTAGTTTTCATCACGCAGATGTATGTTTGAGTGTTTGTTTTACAAATAAGTTTGGTTTTAGTTTTAAAATAGGGTGTAACGTCATTGACAGCTGTGCTTGCAATTGAGTCTGCCAGAGCAGGAGTATGGGCGGGACCTTGATGCTGCAGCTGTATTGAAATTTAAAAAGTGTGACGATACCCTATTGTTTTGAGTGGATTCTTAATCACCCCTGATTGGCCAATGTGTTCACGCACTCAACAGATATGTCTGTGATTGGCTACAATGATCAACGCTTCAAAAACATGCTGTATAGAAATCTTCGCTTACACAGATACACATGGGAGCGTTTGAAACCAGGCGTCTGTCAGCATATCTATCTCTCAGCAGACATATTAGGGATCTGCTGATAAACACTGATGAACATGTTTTTGAAGCAATAATCATTATAGCCAATCACAGACATATCTGTTGTGTGTGAACAAAATGGCCAATCAGAGGTGTTTTAAGAGTCAGCTCAACAGCGCTCAAAATGCTAGGGGGAAATGCTTGTCACATTTTTTTTTTTTCTTTTTCAGTATTTTTTTAAAGTCAGTACTTGACAACCCTAATCAGCAACAACCATTTCTGGCATATTCTGGCTTAATTTTTCTACAGTGAAAGGAAGCAGAGACACACTGTCCATCCAGTCTATGGTTCGCACATGCAAAGAGTGGATTTAGCCCAGCACACAACATTGTTTAGGTTGTTCGTTTTATTCCATCACGAACCAGAGCTAAATGTATCGTTTTCTTTTTTTGGTCTGGACCAGAAAAACAAAGAGAACCAAACTACGAGTGTGAACACACCCTAAGAGTGTAGTTGAGTTGTGTTTCTAGGTGGTTGCTAGGGTGCTGCTTTAAATGTAATTTCGTAATTTACTAATAGAAGCAGCGAAGCACTATAAATGATTTAATCAAATGTAAGTCTGTACTGTTTTTATGTGATTTAGTAGCGGTTTTCTCATTCAAATAAATCTAATGTAGGTCTTCTATACCGTTTTTATATGATTTAGAAGGTTTGTTTGTTGATTTATTAGAATATGAAGTGTTTAAAGTCGAGGGTGTGTTTGGATCATAATCCTGTGGGTTGAGAGATGTTTCTGAGAGTGAGATAATTATCTGTATCTGTACTGACTGAACTGGAGGCGTATTCATGGTACTGTTGATGAATTGCTGTGACGTTATTATTGTTTTAGTCTATTCACATTCACTAACTTCAGGAGACAAAAGTCAAGAGCACGTATTTTCCAAGGACGCGGCTCATGGGCTGCAGTGTGTGTTATCGGTGTGTGTGCAAAGTCTGCTGAATGAGATGCAGGATAGACACAACACAAGAACCTACTGTGCATAGACAGAGACGATAACAGAATTCAGTGCTCAGTAGTGTATCATAGCATCTCTCATATGAGCCAATCAGAGATGAGATAACATCCCTGTGTGATAGTCTGTCCTCTGTGCACCGTGCTTGTTTGTATGTATGTATGTATGCATGCATGCGTGCATGTGTATGTAATTATGTAGTACATACACACACACATGCATTAAGCTTTGTCAGTCATTTAGGTGTAGATCAGTGCACAGTTAGGCCAGAAACAAACACTACGCAAGAACGCAAACACAGACGTGAATGTTTGGCCACTGCATTGCAAGTGTGTGGTCCTGTTGTACATATTTTCTGTGCATTCCTGTGTTACTATGAAACCTCAGTACTCAAAGGGGTTTTATGTCTAAGCCAGTAAACCTAATGTGTTATTAATACAGTGGGTACGGAAAGTATTCAGACCCCCTTAAATTTTTCACTTTGTTATATTGCAGCCATTTGCTAAAATCATTTGTTCATTTTTTTTTTCCTCATTAATGTACACACAGCACCCTATATTGACAGAAAAACACAGAATTGTTGACATTTTTGCAGATTTATTGAAAAAGGAAAACTGAAATATCACATGGTCCTAAGTATTCAGACCCTTTGCTCAGTATTTAGTAGAAGCACCCTTTTGATCTAATACAGCCATGAGTCTTTTTGGGAAAGACGCAACAAGTTTTTCACACCTGGAATTGGGGATCCTCTGCCATTCCTCCTTGAAGATCCTCTCCAGTTCTGTCAGGTTGGATGGTAAACGTTGGTGGACAGCCGGGACTCTGGCTGGGCCATTCAAGAACAGTCACAGAGTTGTTGTGAAGCCATTCCTTCATTATTTTAGCTGTGCGCTTAGGGTCACTGTCTTGTTGGAAGGTAAACCTTCGGCCCAGTCTGAGGTCCTGAGCACTCTGGAGAAGGTTTTCGTCCAGGATATCCCTGTACTTGGCCGCATTCATCTTTCCCTCGATTGCAACCAGTCGTCCTGTCCCTGCAGCTGAAAAACACCCCCACAGCATGATGCTGCCATGTATTGGACAGGTGATGAGCAGTGCCTGGTTTTCTCCACACATACCGCTTAGAATTAAGGCCAAAATGCTCTATCTTGGTCTCATCAGACCAGAGAATCTTATTTCTCACCATCTTGGCAAACTCCATGCGGCCTTTCATGTGTCTTGCACTGAGGAGAGGCTTCCGTCGGGCCACTCTGCCATAAAGCCCCGACTGGTGGAGGGCTGCAGTGATGGTTGACTTTCTACAACTTTCTCCCATCTCCCGACTGCATCTATGGAGCTCAGCCACAGTGATCTTTGGGTTCTTCTTTACCTCTCTCACCAAGGCTCTTCTCCCCCGATAGCTCAGTTTGGCCGGACGGCCAGCTCTATGAAGGGTTCTGGTCGTCCCAAACGTCTTCCATTTAAGGATTATGGAGGCCACTGTGCTCTTAGGAACCTTAAGTACAGCAGAAATGTTTTTGTAACCTTGGCCAGATCTGTGCCTTGCCACAATTCTGTCTCTGAGCTCTTCAAGCAGTTCCTTTGACCTCATGATTCTCATTTGCTCTGACATGCACTGTGAGCTGTAAGGTCTTATATAGACAGGTGTGTGGCTTTCCTAATCAAGTCCAATCAGTATAATCAAACACAGCTGGACTCAAATGAAGGTGTAGAACCATCTCAAGGATGATCAGAAGAAATGGACAGCACCTGAGTTAAATATATGAGTGTCACAGCAAAGGGTCTGAATACTTAGGACCATGTGATATTTAAGTTTTTCTTTTTTAATAAATCTGCAAAAATGTCAACAATTCTGTGTTTTTCTGTCAATATGGGGTGCTGTGTGTACATTAATGAGGAAAAAAATGAACTTAAATGATTTTAGCAAATGGCTGCAATATAACAAAGAGTGAAAAATTTAAGGGGGTCTGAATACTTTCCGTACCCACTGTATATATTGACTGATATCGGTTTACTGATGTATCCATCTATCCATCAATCTATATACTATTTTGTAATTAACTTTCAAAAAATCTGTAAGATTTTTTTGTTTTAAAAATTAATACTTTTATTTTAAGGATTAAGGATGCATTAAATTGATCAAAAGTGACAGTAAAGACATTTATAATGTTAATGTTAAAATATATCTATTTCAAATAAATGCTCATTTAAAATAATAGTAAATTGTAATAATATTTCACACAGTATTGCTGATTTACTGAAGCATAAAAATAATATTGGTATCAACTATAAAAGATAAATATCTGCATTTATTGCTAATTATTCAGGTTGCTAGATATATACATGTCAAGAGTTTAGCAAATGAGATTCTTTTCAAACTGTATCTTGACAGAGAAAACCTACTTTAAAAAACATAATCAACTTACTGTATGTTAATGGTCACTAGAACACTCAAAAATAGGGCTGAGTATTGACACAATTTTCACGATTCGATTCGATTACTATTCACATGCTTTCGATTCGATTACGATTTTGATTCAATTCGATTATTTTGGATGTAGTATTTCAGTTACAGTACATGGCAAATTCTAGAGGAAAAAACATTACATTACATTGTTTACAAGCTGTTTTATTGACGCCTTTCCGAGGTTGAAACACTGATTGAGTTATTACACGAGACATGATACGGATTTCGGTAGGTTGTACTGTATCTTTTAACATACCTTCAGATGTTTAGTTGTGTTTATTTCGCGCTGTAACTGCTATTAAAGCGGAGGAGAGGATGTTCACATGCTGCCGCTTCTCTTTAACTGAGGCGCTAAAGCGATCTGTCACGGCACGTTAAACAGTGCCCAAACTGTATTTATTTTTTTAATCTCATAATAAGATGGACGTCATTTGAAATCTGAGATTTTGCTTCACATCAAAACTAACAAAGCACAAAGATTATTGTGATTTATTGGATGGGAGGCACGCTACATGTTCTGTTCATTCATCAACTGAAAACAGACTAGACTAATCGATTCTTGGGATTTAAGAATCGATATCGGTTCGTAAAAATGAGAATCGATTAAAATCGAGAAATCGATATATTTTTTTTTTACCCAGCCCTACTCAAAAACTTTACACGGTACAAAAACTGATACAGGGTATCGAGCATTATGGTCTGCGTTCTGTCACAGATTTGCATTTCAGAATTTGCATTTCAGAATTCATTAACCTGTTAATCTGAGCTTAGTTAGCTAGAAGCCTTTTCATTTCACATTGCATAGAGTTGTGAAGATGTTTTGGGGCCTTGCACATTCACTTAAACATACCATGTGGAGACTGCAACTTGAGCTATCTAGCCAATTCCCCTCTATTTCTCGCATGACTTCCTCCAAAATTCCTTACAGGTTCCTCCTCTTTAGATCCTCTCTCACGTTCTTCAATGTGTACAACACATAGAAAAAGTCAAGCCAGCTCTGTATTTTAAAATGCAATGCAAGATCACTCTTCTGCTTTTTGTAAGACTGGAGTTTTCTGTAGTTTTGTCTTAAAATAACAGAAGATCCTCCCAACAGCGAAGAGTAGTAGTTGTTTTGCTGCTGAAGTGTGTGCTCTACATTCTCATTGGACTATTGGAAGCAAACAAAGTTAATGATTCCCTTATGATTTGCTTCCCTGGATACAACACATACACACGCACACAGAAATACTGATGTCACCTGTGTGGCAAAAGAGAATGGGACTTTCTTAAAATCCTTTCTGAAAGGCTCATATGCTGAACTTCCTGTGTAAAATCCCTCGCAGATGTCATCTCTTCAAAGCGGCACAAAGCAGCAGGCTTTTACTGTACATCTGCGCTGTGTATTCAATAGTGTGAATTTACATGAAAGAATAGTCTTTAAAAGACTCAGACTGACAAGAGAAGGAGAGAAAGCCATCGATTGTTTGCTGGAAAGAACAGACAAGAGAAATAGAGAGAGGGGAGAATAGTGAAGGGGGCAATTACTTGTGGAGACATACCAAATGTAGGTCAAGACACGCGGGCCGCTTCCTCCACGCCATGCGAGCAGTTAATCAGCTTTAGTTTTATTAAAAGAGCTACTGGACACCAGACTAATTCTGTCTCAATCTGCTGGGTTTTAATATTCATCACCATCAGCCCAGCGGACATTTACACTCAAGCTGGTGTAATCGCACACACACGGCTGCTCTGTAAGCTCTTACTGTGATGTATTGTGTTCATAACATGCAGCCTCTAACTTATGTTCTTCTTCTGTTTCCCTCCCATCTGTTTTATTCTTCCTCACATGTCTCATTCGTCCATCTTTCAATTGAACCCTATCTCCCTCCCCCCCCATCCTTCCTTCCCCTCTTTATCTCCTCTGCGTTTTCTGGCTGTCTTGCAGACAAGCATAGACTTCCTGTGGCAGGGTCTTGGTGTACCACCAGCAATAACGGTAGCATTCGTCGCACCTCCTCTTTGGACGCGCTCACAGCCCCTTACCTGTCTGGACACTGGCCCCGGGACGTCAACCACGCCCCTTGTGCCCCTTGCATGAGGGACAAATCCACTCAGGTGAGCTGCCCCGCTTGTACACAAGATGTTATTACCCTGTGTAACAAGATGTTGTGCATTACCCAACTGCTCAAACATACACACCTCCTGTCAATCAGCCATTCACTTCTACCCGAAAATTTTCCGCTCCAACCTTTCATACACCAAACACATACTTGCATAAACACGTGTTTTGCAAACCACCAGCATGAATCACCTGAGAAACACTTGCTTTGTGCAAACATAAACCCATGAATCCACCACAGACATGTCTTTTGTATGCGCTCTGCACTTGTGAAACACAGTTGACCTAGTCTCGTGTAGCCAGAGGTTTTGAGTATCAGCATGTAGCCTAGTTCATCTGCCTGCTTCAGTTGGCCATGAAACACTGACTTAAATAGGAGACCGTTATTCACTACAGGTTTTTTTTTTTTTTTTTTTTTTTTTTTTTTGAAAAGGAATTTACTGTAGGGCTGTGCAACTAATTGTAATTGTTTTTCGATTTCGATTTTGGCTTCCAAACGATTATGAAAACAAGATAATGGACCTGAAACGATTATTGTGCCGCGTTCCGTCCCGCGCACCTTCCTTTCCTTGGCAGCGGTGCGCTTTTGTTCCTCCCTAAACCAAACATAACATCCAGATCAGCTGAATAATGATGTGAAATCCAGTCTACTGTTTCAAAACTGTGTGACATGCTTGATATTATACAGTTTTATTAAAAGCGCATAAAGACACAAAAGAGATACTGTTCCCTAGACGGCCTCCTGTGCACGCGCTCTGACTCCGAGATGGAGTGAATTGTACTGTGGGCTTCTGATACACGCCTAAATGGTCAAATAGCCTACACACGAAATGCCAAGTAAGTATCCTCGTAAACACGGTCGGTTAACAGTACAGTGTGTAACAGTACATTGGATCCGTGCATTAGCTCTTAAAGTGACAGCAGCCTAATAAATCTGTTGCAGTCATTTTTGTTAGTCAAACAACAAAAGACAAAGATACAATCACTAACTGCTCTTGAATGAATAAACTGTAGTTTTAAAAGGATTAGACTATATTTAATGTATATAATGTATTCTTTCTGATGAACACAATCAGAGATATATTAATAAATATTCTGATGCATCAAAGCTTTATAATGGCAGTGAGTGATAACAATGAGTTCAAGAAAGTGCATCCATACATCATAAACATACTCCACACGGCTCCGGGGGGTTAATAAAGCCCTTCTGAAGCGAAACGATGCATTTGTGTAAGAAAAATATCCATATTTAACAAATTATAAAGTAAATTATCTAGCTTCCGCCAGACCGCCTTCTGTATTCAATTTAAAAGTAATGGCTGAAAATTCAGCTTTGACATCACAGAAATAAATAACATTTTAAAATGGAAAACAGTTATTTTAGGTTGTAATAATATTTCACAAGATTACTGTTTTCACTGTATTTATGATCAAATAAATGTGTTCTTGGTGAGCAGAAGAGACCTCTTTCAAAAACATTTAAAAATCTTACTGACCCCAAACTTTTGAATGGTAGTGTATGTATGTTCAAAAAGTACCTATTATCTCACAGAAATAAACAGTGTGGGTCCGTAGTGCACATACTGATTCCTAAAGAAATTGTTCAAAAATCAACATTGTCATATTTACTCACCCACATGTTGTTCCAAACCTGTTTGCTTTTCTTTCGTTCTTTCTTTCTTTCTTTAAAAATAAAAATCCTCAGTGTGTTTTGGTCCCTACAATGAAAGTCAGTAGGAGGTCGATGTTGTTGGCCAGTGTGGATTTTCATTGTATGGATCAAAACGATTCTTCAAATTATCTTCTTTTATGTTCCACAGAATAAACAAAGTCATTCAGGTTTGTAACAACACGAGGGTGAGTAAATGATAACACAATTTACATTTTGGGGTGAACAATCCCTTCAAGGATGAAATATATTTAGCACAGTCCTGGTCAAATAAACAAATATTGCTTTCAATCAGCTTGTAATAAGTTTGATTCATAGTTTGCCAGTAGAATAATGCCATAATCGCACCAGACTAAATACAAACTTTATAAACGGGTATGTGCAAAAAAAACACCTCTCAAAACAAATCGTCACTCTTTTACCTCTTTTGAGATGTGTTCTCACATGCACACTCTTGCCTGTGTTTGTGAGCAGCTATTAACATATATTATTGTAGGATTTTAATGTTGTTTTTCCACAGATCCAAACACAGATGTTAATTTTGCACCGCCTGAAAAACTTAACTATACAAAATAAGAGTAAAGTTTAATGTGAAAGTTATTATGGATAAAAAAAGATAGTCTGTAGAGAGAGAGAGAGAGAGTGAGAAAGGAGGAGGAAGCCTCTCCCTGGTTTGTTGAGAGATGAGAGGAAACTGTGGCATATTTCTGGTGAAGGCAGACCGTCCACCATCAAGCTACATTCTTTCCTGGAGCTGTCTGTTTTTTCCAGCTTATATTTCTTCTAGAAGCACCACAGAGCCAGTCCAAATCTGAACACTAACAACATTTTTGCACAAGAAAAAAAGTTTTGCACTGCCAAAAAAAAATTATTTCCTTAATTATTTGTTGCTGGCATTTCAACAAATGATTTTTTTATTTGAGTTTTACTATCTGCTATCATGAGTGAGGAGGCATATATTAAAAAGGAAGTTATGTCAGACAGAGGCATGATTTCATTTAAAGGGTTAGTTCACCCAAAAATGAAAATTCTGTCATTAATTACTCACCCTCATGTCATTCCACATCTGTAAGACCTTTGTTCATCTTTTGAACACATCTTTTGACCTCAGTGAGGCCTGCATTGACAGCAAGATAATTAAAACTTTCAGATGCCCAGAAAGCTACTAAAGACATATTTAAAACAGTTCATGTGACTACATTGGTTCAACCTTAATGTTATGAAGCGAAAAGAATACTCTTATAAACAAAATAACGACTTTATTCAACAATATCTAGTGATGGGCGATTACGAATCTTTCGTTTTGAATCAGTGGTTCGGAGTGTAACGAGGCTTCGTTATCGTAAATCAAATTTTAATGGTTCACCACAGGGGGGGCGTGAATTTGGCAGTTTTATACAAACTTCGAACCACTGATTCGAAA
This sequence comes from Megalobrama amblycephala, assembly GCF_018812025.1. Taxonomy (NCBI): domain Eukaryota; kingdom Metazoa; phylum Chordata; class Actinopteri; order Cypriniformes; family Xenocyprididae; genus Megalobrama; species Megalobrama amblycephala. Next base: position 20,553,314 of record NC_063049.1, read on the forward strand.
CAAAAGATTCGTAAAGCTTCGAAGCTTCATGAAGCAGTGTTTTGAAATCACCCATCACTAGATATTGTTGAATAAAGTCATTATTTTGTTTTTTTGGCACACAAAAAGTATTCTTGTCGCTTCATAACATTTACAGGTGCCCTAGATTCAAAATTTGAATTTACCTCGGCATAGTTGAATAACAAGAGTTTAGTACATGGAAAAGACATACATTGAGTTTCAAACTCCATTGCTTTCTCTTTCTTATGTAAATCTCATTTGTTTAAAAGACTTCCAGAAAACATGCGTATCTCAACATAACACCGACTGTTACGTAACAGTCGGGGTGTACGCCCCAATATTTGCATATGCCAGCCCATGTTCCCAACATTATGAAAGGCATTAGACAAGGGCAGCCAGTAACGTCTGGATCAGGTGAATCAACAGACTAGGTAAGCAAGCAAGAACAACAGCGAAAATGGCAGATGGATCAATAATAACTGACATGATCCATGATAGCATGGTATTTTTAGTGATATTTGTAAATTGTCTATCTAAATGTTTCGTTAGCATGTTGCTAATGTACTGTTAAATGAGGTTAAAGTTACCATCGTTTCTTACTGAATTCATGGAGACAAGAGCCGTCGCAATTTTCATTTTTAAACACTTGCAGTCTGTATAATTCATAAACACAACTTCATTCTTTATAAATCTCTCCAACAGTGTAGCATTAGCCGTTAGCCACGGAGCACAGCCTCAAACTCATAGAGAATCAAATATAAACATCAAAATAAATACTTTACTCACATAATTCGAAGCATGCATACAGCATGCATGACGAACATCTTGTAAAGATCCATTTGAGGGTTATATGAGCTGTGTGAACTTTGTAAATGTGCTGTAATATAATCGAGAGCTCGTGTGGCAGGGAGCACGCGATTTAAAGGGGCGACGCGCTGAAAAAATCAGTGCATAGTTAATGATGCCCCAAAATAGGCAGTTAAAAAAATTAATTAAAAAAAATCTATGGGGTATTTTGAGCTGAAACTTCACAGACACATTTAGGAGACACCTTAGACTTATATTACATCTTGTGAAAAAGCATTCTTGGGCACCTTTAAGGTTGAACCACTGTAGTCACATGAACTGTTTTAAATATGTCTTTAGTACCTTTCTGGGTATCTGAGCCATCAGATTTTATCAAAAATATCTTAATTTGTGTTCCTAAGATTAACGAAGGTCTTACGGGTGTGGAATGACATGAGGCTGAGTAATTAATGACAGAATTTTCATTTTTGGGTGAACTAACCCTTTAAATCACTCAAACCCAGTCCCGGCATCATAAGAAAAGGCATCACGGATTAAACATCCTGGTTCTCTGGGGTCTTGTTTTACCCTCTCTCATCAAAGCCTGAGCGTACTGTGTTTGTGTGTGTGTGTGTGTTTCCTCTGGAGATCCCAGTCCTCCACCCAGCTCTTTTTGTCAGCAGTGCGCCTGTCTTACAATGAGTGCAAAGGGAACTTGGTGAGTTGGAGGCGAGTGTGGAATTTGGACGACATTTGCAGAGCTTGCTCTTTCTTACTGGACCATCACGCCAAAATAACCAGATCTTGGATCCGTACAACAGTGTCAGTTGCCAGGGAGCTGAGCTCACACCTAGTGACCAAACAACAACACGGAATGAAGCCCTTTGCTGCTCTCCCTGCCTCCTGTAGGGAGCAGAGAAATATGCAGCCACACACACTCACATGAATGCACTCTGTGTGAATCTGTATACACCAGCTGTAACAGATTTATAGCCAATACAGGATCAGCAGAGTGTGAGACTGCGTTCTGTAAAATAGCGGTTTTGTACTTCTATGGACTGCACGGCACACGTGTTGAAGCTGCTAGATCCAGTGCTGTAGGTTATGTTTCATGCTTTGTCAGGCACTCTGAGAAAGTCATGGGAGGGGAAATTGAGACAAGTTCTACATGAGCCTTCTGCCACGCCGCATCATAATTACAATAATAAAGAAACCTGATCAGACACGCATGCTAAGCTGTGCTCAGAAGCCTTCTCAAGGAGCCAGACCTGAGAACTTCCTCATTTAAGATAAATGAGTGCTGAAATTACATCAGCTCACACCCTTGGGGAAGAGGCCGAATACTTGGAATGAAAATTCTGAAACGTTTTTATTGGGAATGTTTTTTTTACTGCATAGAAACATTTCTCATGGTTGTAGACTGGCCCTCCGGGTGTCTGATGACAAAAGGTTACTACTCATTTTTGAAGCTTACAAGGAGAAATGTGACTCTACAAAGGCATTTGTGTGGAAATACATTGTCATACTAGTTTTAGTAGTGCTTGCTTGGGCAAGCATCAGCATCACTATTACTGTTACTCATAGGTGTCATATGTGCTGTGGACATGATTGATATTTCAAATAGTGTGACTTAGGGATAGGAATCATGAAGAATTTTTTAATTCCGGTTCCTCACATGTCCAGTTAATGAATTTTTTTTATTTTTTATTTTTTTTTTTTTTATGATAAAGAAAGAAATACAAATACAATGCAAATGATGAGAGAATTTCAATTAATGAATTAAAAACAATGGTGTTTATGGCTTTTCAGTCTTTTTATTGGTGGCATAAATTCAATACAATATCTGACCTTGATTATATGTTAAATATCAATACTAAACAAAGAAATAATGTGCACTCCCCTGTGCTCCTTTTTAATTGTTTTTTTATGGAAAAATTCTCTAGATGCTGACTTACTGCCTTTTCTTCTTTTATTCCACATTTTGTAGATGCCATGTCAATTTAAAAGAAGTTCAAAAGAAGTTCAGGTTCAGTAACTCTGCGTTTTTTCACCCCTATTCTTCTGCACTGTGCCTTACACTTTTAAACTCAAGAACACATTCTGTGTAAACGGACCCTAATTTATTAGTTGTTGGCTGATATATCGGCTGTATATGTTTGGCATTTTTGTAAATATCGTCACTGGCGATAAGTTTTTCTGTTTGGCCGATGTGTCTGAACTTTTATTTTGACAGCCTGAGCACACAGTGCTCCCATTCTTCTTCATTAGTTTATGGTCTCTGTTTAACAGTTCTGTCTAATACATTTTTAGATAGAATTGTAAATAAAAAAATAAAAAAATAAAAAAGATAAGTGATACGAATAAGTATTATTGCATTTGGTTTTATATTATTAATAATTGTAAGGCAAACACTATAATACATTATCATTTACCATTAACATTCAGCAAATACACATTTATATCCTTGAAACAAATCTTGAATATATAATAAACATTTAATTTCACAAACCTTGCAGATTTACTCATTCAGCTGAGATTTTCTGAAGTGTGCATTTGTAGACTGCATAAAAGCATGTGTACTTCGTGCGTAATGGTCCGTCCATGCAAATTAAATGTGGACAGTAGACTTCAGCTTCACTGGACATGCATGAACAACAAACTTTAAACCCTTGATTTCAAACAATGCTGTTATATCCAGTTGCCCACTGTCTCATTTCCATGTAATATTTCATTAAATAAATAAATCCAATAATTTATTAATTAATTTTTTTCCATTAATGAATCCCATATACTTACTTTGAAGGGGGGACCTGAGCCAATTATACAGTTCAGAATAACGGAGAATTGTGGGTGGGCTCCTTTGACTAAGCAATCACCCAGAACACCCTAGAAACATGCCAATAATACCTTATAGGTGTGTAGCGAAACATCGTTATATTGAGATATTGCCATATAAAAATGTGACGATATGTATCATTAATCTAAACTATATGATTTGTGATAGTTAGTTTTATCTAAGGCACAGCTTGCTGTGTTTATAAGGTATAATTCACAAAAATAATCTAAATCCTGTCATCATGTACTCACCCTCGTGTCGTATCAAACCTATATGTTTTTCGTGAAACTTCCAAACACAAATTATATTTTTTTTATGAATCTTGAGAGATTTCTGTCCTTCCATTTAAAGGCCATTCTTCTAAAACTTAAGATCCAAAAAATGTCATGAAGTCATCGTAAAAATAATCGATCGAGTGGTCTAATCCAAATCCAAGTCTTCTGACGAGACACGATGGCTTTATATGATTAACCGATTTATAATAAGGCGCATACTGTAGTAAACCTGGATGTTCAGATGCTTGCGTGATGCGCGAAAACAACCACGAGAGTGAGTAAATGCTGAATTAAAATTTTTGGATGAACTAACCATTTAGAGTTTGGGAACAGTCAGGGAATAGTAATAATAATAATACTTTTTTTTTTTTTTTTTGGCTTAAAATATCACTATTGTATTGTGAGTTCAGTATCGTGATTTTTATCGAGTGTATCATTACACCCCTAATACCTTAGCAACAACTTTCCCCACCAGAATATCTATTCTGGTGTCACACTAACAAGTTTTGCATGGGTAAGCGGCACTCACATTTCCTTCAGAAAACTTCCTGTAATTTTGGACCACCCGCTACTGGACTAGGCTTTGTTTTGATATGTGTGGAATGCATGTACAATCAGAGAGCTATGCATTTATGAAGATAAATGTACACACGTGAATTCCTTCCCCTAGTGTGCAGAAGGATGTTCACCTACATTAAGCAATCACAGTGATTTTTCTGACATTTTTAGGCTGGAAAATATGCTGTGCGATACGTCTGTACTGTTGCCAGGGGGATTTCCACTTGTAAGGTTTACAACACCATGTACCTGCGGAAGAAAAGCATTAACCTTTAACAAGTGCCCATGTTGCTGCGGTCCATTTGAAAACCATGCACACACTCGGCCCACAAACCTCGGTGGCCCTGCCAGCTTTGTTACTTTTTAACAAGAAAGTTCTTTTTGTCATGATAATCCCCTTCCGCACTGATAGGCTAAAAATCTGAACTATTTTCCAACACTGGTGTTCAATGTTCAGAAAGCCTGTGGTACATTTGGCACTCTCTCAGTAGCTGGCCTTGTGTTTCAGTCCAGCTGAAAGAGAGACAGGTGAATACCGAATAACAGCCTGTCCAAGGGGAATTCACCACTTGTATTCCCCTCTGTATGAGCGCTCATAGGGTTACAGAAAAGCTTAGCTGGCAGATTATCCAGACAGTGCTCAGCTCTCGAGTGAGGACCCGAAACTGCCTTCTGTCAGGGTTTTAATGTACAGTGGCCACAAAAAGTGTTTTGAGACTTAAGCAACATGCAAAAACGTTAGATATCAGATTGTTTTTTGTGCCTTTTTCTCAGCCATTTTTTCTGGTGTCAATGTGAATTAATATCATTATTTTAATTATTTATTTTTGCGGACTACCGTTCAAAGTTTTGGGGTCAGTAATTTATTTATTCATTTATTTTTTTAAAGAAGCCTCTCATGCTCACCAAGGCTGCATTTATTTGATCAAAATACAGTAAAAGCACTAATATTGTGAAATTATTATTACAAAATAATAATTTTGTAATAATAATTAATTAATTAATTAATAATTTTTCTATTTTAATATATTTTAAAGGATTAGTTCACCTTTAAAATGAAAATTACCTCATCTTCGGTGTATGTGACTTTCTTCTTTCAGATGAACACAGAGTTATATTAATAATCACCCTGGTGATTTTTAGCTTTATAATGGCAGTGCATGGAAACCACCTGTTTGAAGCTCAAAAAAGTGCACCCATCCATAATAAACGTACTCCACACTGCTCCAGAGGGTTAATAAAGGCCTTCTGAAGCAAAGCGATGTGTTTGTATAAGAAAAATATCCATATTTAACATGTTATGAAGTAAAATAACTAGCTTCCGGCCATACGGATTCTACTTGCATCTTTCATGTAACTTATTTATTGCGTAAATTACGCTTTAGACATAAGTAGAATCCATATGGCCATTTGGCCGGAAGCATGTTAAATATGGATATTTTTCACTTCACAAGGCCTTTATTAACCCTCCGGAGCCGTGTGGAGTACATTTATAATGGATGGATGCACTATTTTTGAGCTTCAAACAGGTGGTTTCTGTGCACTGCCATTATAAAGCTTGGGAGCATCAGCATGATTATTAATATCAGTCTGATTGTATTCGTCTGAAAGAAGAAAAACATATCGCCTACGATGGCTTGAGGGTGAGTAAATAATGGGGTAATTTTCATTTTAAAGTGAAATAATCCTTTAAAATGTAATTTATTTCTGTGATGGCGAAGCTGAATTTTCAGCATCGTTACTCCAGTCTTCAGTGTCACATGATCCTTCAGAAATCAATCTAATATGATGATTTGCTGCTCAAGAAACATTTCTTATTCTTACCCATTTTTAAAAAAGTGCTGCTTAAAGTTCAAAAGAACAGCATTTATTTGAAATAAAAATCTTTGTAACAATATATATTCTGTACTGCCATTTTTGATCAATGCAATGCTTCCTTGCTGAATAATAGTGATAGTAATTTGAAATAAATAATAATTTATTTAAAAAAAAAAAAAAAAAAAAAATCTTACTGACCCTAAACTTTTAAACGGTAGTGTATGAAGTCAGTTTTCCTGACTTCATACAGGTGTCCTAGGACAGTGGTTCCCAAACCTGTCCTGAAGGACCCCCCAGCACTGCACATTTTGTATGTCGCCCTTATCTGACACAACTACTTCAGGTCTTGCAGTCTCTACTAATGAGCTGATGAGTTAAATCAGGTGTGTTAGATAAGAGAGACATCCAAAATGTGCTGTGCTGGGGGTCCTCCAGGACGGGTTTGGGAACCACTCGTCCTAGGAGAGTAATCACAGGTGTGATTCATCACATTAACTAACATTTGACAACCAATTGTGTCAATACTTTTTGTCTTGATTTTGAACATAATTTCCTGTCGCTGTGTCTTTCTTTCTAAATTTTGTCATCTAATGTGGCTTAAGTGTCCAAATACTTTTTAGGGCCCTCATTGGTGCCCACATATGACAACTGGCTCTTATGTTGGGTCCTTAGACTACAGATTTGGGCAGGAAATGCAAATTTACATAGCGGAATTGGGGTTTTCCCATCTCTCTCTTTTTTTTTTTTTTTTCTCATGCTGTCTGTCACAGGAGTGTTGATCTGCTGTAAAGGTAGTTTGTTTGTTTTTTAACTTTGGTTCCTTTTCATTCCCACCATCGTTTTGCATATTTTTTGCACTTTTTTTTTTTTTTCTTTTCATGGTCTGCTAAACTCTGGTGACTTTGCTCATGAGTTTCCACTGGCTGACTGGGGTTACATCACACACCCAGGGCCTCCACTCATGACCTGTGCTTCAAAGCGAGTCCAAACACAGCGCCCCTCTGTTTATAAAGAGCCTTTTGTTTCTGTGTTAATCTACTCTAAGCGTAGGCCCTACTGTAACTTCAACCCTCAACCCTCACACACACACTGTTCCCAAATGCAGCCTGATCTGGAAAACCACACTCATGCTTCACTTACAAAAATGTACCTTGGCCACTATTTTTTTCCTGTCAAAATACCAGTGCTTCAGTGCATAATATTTCAGAGAATGTTATGAATATTATAGCACTTTTTCTTAGTGTAACTAAGAATGGTATTTTGACGAGAATACAATATATTGGTACCATATTGGTTATTAACCAGTATTAGAGTTTATGTGTCAGTTGATATTGATGTTTAATTATTCATGATCATTTGTATATATTTAGATTACTTTTGCCATCATCTAATGCTCACTTAAAGTAAGTCCTTTAAAATGCTAAGAATTTAATAAAAAAATGAAACTGAAGCGCTGCACTTTGTCTATGACGTAAACGGCATAGGAGACCGACAGGGGAGAGTCTTTAGTGTTTTAAAATGAATGTTTTAAATGTTTAGTGTTTTATTTAGACAGAAAAGTATAGAATTTTAATATCAGCCATTTATCAAATGATTATCAGCTTATTGGCCAGAATTTTAATGCCAGTGCTTACGAGGGTTGCCTGCAGTGAGTGAGGGCTGTACTGATGTGTTGCCCATCTGGGTGCAGAAAGAGAAAATAAATCTCCGGGTGAGGTTTGAAGAAAAGACGAGTCAAACCACTCAGTCTTTGCATGCCAAATCCGTGGCACAAACTTTTAAATTGGACTGACAAACTGCTTGTGTATCTGTAAACGCGTGTGAAAGCGAATATCACACGCACTGTGTATGTCCTGGCAGGCCTGAGCAGACAGATGCTCCCCCCTCCTCAGCAGAGAATCCCCCTGTGCAGCGTCCACAGCTGCTGAACAGAGCCGTGTTTGTGTGTAGCCAGCCTGCTCCGCTGGAAATCTTAAACTGCTGGGAAGGAGGAAGTGATCCTGGCAGTTGGCTGCAGCTCTGAGAGCGAGTCAGGAGCTGGGCTGCCCAGTCCTGCGCGCAATACAACAGAATCAGTCATGGAGCCGGATTGCTCTAGAGCAGCACAGCTGAAAGACGACACACACACGCAGCAGCCTTCAGAAAGAGATGGACTGTTTGTTGTCTATCTCAAAGCAATTGACTAAGCGGTCAGGTTGAGCCATCGCAGGCCTGACGGTCATAGTCGTAAAATACTCTGGGACTGCAGGAGTGGGCGTAAACCAGTCTTTCAGCTGAAACCTAACAAATGTGAGGCATCTAAGCATATATGGCCCTGTTTACACCGGTGAACGTGATCAAGTACAACATGTTCCTTGATCAACGTCTTTGTTGATCCTTGAATAACATTGCAATCAACCAATCAGTTTTGAGAGACAAATTTACAGTTTGTCAAGTTTAGGCTTACCACCAGGGTTAGGTGCTTCTACATCACCTATCATTTCCCTGTGATTTTAGGGATAAGTTATGGGAAGGGTTAGGTTTAGGGATAGAAATTTTTAGGACTAATTTTTCGGACAGGAATGTTGTTCCAGGATCAACAAAATATGCCTTACTTGCCAAAATCACAGTGACCGTTTACACTTGGTACTAAAATGCGTTTTTGACGCATATCTGTTTACACTTGGTGTTTTTGTTGTTTTTTTTTAATCCGTCTCTTTTGTCCACTTTCAACCACATTTCTACAAGCGGAGGGTCTATGGGTGGGTAAATGTATGGGCTTTTTTTAGATCTTTTGATCTCGTGGACAAAATAAGCTCTTGCAGTTTACATGTGAATGTGCACAGAGATGACGGAAAAACTTACGGAGAGTATCAGATTTCTGCTCTGACAGCCACAAGCCCACCTCAAACGCTGAGTTTGTGTTAGAATTCAAGAATGGTGAGAGAACATTGTGCTTGGTACGTTTTTTTGTCTTCAAACCAAACTTGGGTCCTCAGCCAACAAAGTTTAAACCCCGTCTGGCTAGCGCGCTTCCCATTATGTTCACGAGTTAAGTCAATAGGCGGAGAGTAGTCGGTCTTTGTGGCTGTCGAACACATTCAACCACATGAGCATTTACACTGCGAAAGCATTCGGGTCAAATATGTTTTCGGCTACTTTTGGAAGTGGTCGAAAGTGGACAAGCTCAAAACGTTTTACCTATATTTAGCGTTGTCTACTTGTGATCCGATCGACCAAAATGCATCTTAACGAGTATAAACGGGGCCTAAGGTGTGTATTTCCGCTTTTCCACCGTCGGGCCGAAATGGTTCTAAGAACGGTAGGGAATGGTTACAGTTATATCTCCACTTGAGCTTGGCTCGGCACGGCATGATTACAAACCGTTCTCAGCCCGGAACCGTGCTGGAAGAATACGTGTAGTGACTCTGCTCAGGATTGGTCACCTGTCTGTTGTCTGGCTACCAGTTTCTCTGTAGCTGGCCAAGCACGCTCTGATCATTCTCCATAATTACATCTCATCCCGTTTGTAAACTTTTGATTTACCAAAGCAACGACTGAAGGATTTATATTACATTCTAAAGAGCTCTGTTATCAGCCCCACAGTGGAAAATTATACCATATCTGTACGGCCTGGACCGGATCGGCACCGAATGGAACTGTTAAAGGTGCTAAAGAGGATGTTTTATTTTATACATTTTTGCAATATTACTTGAAACTGTCTTTACTAACTGATAAAAGACTATTTATTAGGTGCACTGAAAGGAATAATATTTATATACATCATCTGTGCACGAGGTAGGGCCTTAAAAACATCAGCCAATCAGCCGATCATCGCGTAAACGATTGGCCCTCTGGCTTGTCAATCACTGCCATGACGTTCCTTGTGAGAGACGTGCGCGGCTGCGCGCTCCAGTAACTTTCCACACTCCACAGGCGCTGCATGCAATGTTTTTGTCAGGAGACAGGAGTAACAACTGCAGATTATGAGTTACCTGCGGTGAGTCCGACATAATGAATCCACTAACACGACACAGCGAATGCCGGTGGTAAACACTCCAATACTCATGCACTAGTTTTGGAAGGCGTTTGCAATTTGCAATGAGCTGTGAAGGAGGGGGGTTGTTCTTACGCATGCGCTCATTTCAAAAACTCAGTAACAGTCTTTGGATTCTCAGTCGACGAAAAAATCCTCTCTATCACCTTTAAGCAGTGAGAACGGTTTGGCCTGACTGCGGAAAAATGACTTATATCTATATATGACCCTGTTTGCGCTTGTTGGTAACATCTATTTTGGCTGACTACAAATAGAAAGCACTAAATAGGTGAAAATTGGGTCCAAAGCTTTTTTGAATTGGTTAACTCAAAGGTCACTCAAACCACATTCATATTCACTGAGGTGTTCAGCTTAAAATGTCATGTTTTTGGTTAAAAATCAAGTATATGTTTGTGATTTAGATTTCTACTTTTGTGCACATTTTATTTTTTGTTCAGATCACCTGAGGCAGATGTTCGTACCGAGTGTAAATGAGCCCATGTGATGCAGAGTCAACTGAATGCCACATCATTACAGAGCACTTGGTCAGCATTCACTTTAACACACATAGGATAAGAGGAAGCCTGCAGAGAACATGAAAGAAAGAAGGTAGTAGAAAAAGCAGAAGTGTATAAAGGGAGTATGCGGTGATGAAGAGGGGAAACAAGATGAAGAAAAGAGGGATCAGACTTGGATGAGTGTGACGAAACCAGCAGAACAATGGCTAGAGAAGCAGAAAAGAGCGATGGAACAAAGAAGCACATGAACGGATTAATTAAACAAAGAAAGAAAGGAATTTAGAGGAATAAATGTTGGCAAGGAGTAGGAGAAGTACGCCCAGGCACTCGTGGAGGTTCACAGGGCATGAAGTTAATTATGAAGAGAAACTTTATCCTACTGGCTTGTTCAGCCACATTACGCTCTCTCTCTCTCTGTCGCGCTCGTTTTTTTGCCCGTTCTCTTTCTATGGATTTAAATAAATAATTCTTTTAATTCTTTTTGGGCAGAATTTTAACTTTATCTGACCGGTTTCCAAACAAATGGTCACAAATCATATTTAAAGTTAGCATGAAATCAAATTGAGTGGTTTTCTTTCTTACTATACATTCCTGGTTTTGTTGTGCTTCATTAACTTTCTCTACCTCTGAAGCACTTTTCCTTTTCGGTTGTCGTCACCAAGGCAGCTAATGTTTTAATCAACAGGTGTCATGAGTGTTTCAGGAGGGAAGTTGTCCTCCCTAATCATCTGCAAAACCCTGGTATGTAATGTCCAATTTTCATGATCCATGTGAATAAAATCAAATCCCACTCTACTTTTTTTCCTCATTGAATATCCAGTTTCACTTTGAAATACATTGCATTAAAAGGGTTGTGAATGTTGTTTTACTTTAAAAACAAGTGTTTCTCATTCTGGTGCATTTCTGAGTGAAACTGAATATTCAACTGTAAATATGTAATGTAGGACAGAATTTGATTGGATTGTGAAAATTGCAATGTGATCTTGTCGGTTCAAAGGCGAAAAAGTTATTGTGATAAAAGCATACATATAGCTCTTGCATTTAGTCATGCAGAAAGACCAGGAAAGTAATTTTGTTGTAATGCTTTAAGTATGTCAGAGCAAAGGTTTAGCTTTGATCATACAGTCTTGAATGCAAGTTCACTTGTGTGTGATGTCAGCTGATGTTAAGTATTTGTTTGAAGGGAATGCGAATCAGGACACATGTCTTTTATGTGTCTAGAGGCAGAGCCTCAAGCTGTACAGACACAGAAAGAAGAGTAGTCGACCAGTTTCCCCACATATGTTTGTCACCATTTGTGTCCAAGTCTAAAGGAAAGTGAGTCAATGTTTGTGTGTCCCTGATGAATGGGCCTGCTAATTAATGGTGTGTGAGGATGTTTTCTTGAAAACATATCTGTTAATCATTGGTGAATTTTGACGCCAGTATGGTTTTGAGAAAAGCGAAGTTTAGTTTAAAATCATGATGCACACATCACAGAAAAACAGCAAGTTTCTGTGTTAAAGTGCTTTTGATTGGTTGTGTTTTGACAGCTAATGCCCCAAGCTGTTTCCAATGCCACTGATTTTATAATTTCTGTACTGCGTTGTACAGTTTTGGCTCACACCTTTGAGTGACTGAGAGACTTTTCCATACCTCTTCAGCATAAGACCGCTCCTCATCTGTGCCAGATATCTAAATAAGGCCATAGCTGTCCGGTAATAAATCTCCTACGACGTTCTAAGTGAAAGTTTGTGATCTTGCTAGTACAGGCATGTTGAGAGTGTATTGGGTGTAGAATGATCTAGAGTTGTTTATGGTGTAAACCCACAGGCTGAATCTCTGGTGTCATGCCGTTGACAGCAGTGGGAGGCTGCGCTTTCCCAGAGACAAAGACAAGCCCTGATCAAGACGTTCCCAAACAAATCTTTGTGTGAGAGTGTGTGTGTTATGATGCCTACTAGCCATTAGTGTTTGTACTCAGAAGGGCTTTTCACACTTGAAATAGTTAAAGGGATAGTTCACCCAAAAATGAAAATCCTGTCATCATTTTCTCACCCTCAAGTTGTTCCAAAACTATGAGTTTCTTTCTTCTGTTGAACACAAAAGAAGATATTTTGAGGAATGTATGTAACCAAACAGTTGATGGTCCCCATTGTATTTTTTTCCCATACTATGGAAGTCAGTCAACTGTTTGCCCATCAACATTCTTCAAAATATCTTTTTATCTTCAGAAGAAACAAACTCATTGCCTGGAAAATCCAGCCTCACCACTGTACCAGCGGATGAGTCTGGTCGGCCATTGAATCTATTCGATTTCTAGGGCGGAGCAAATCCGAGCAAACAGGAAGCGGAGTAAACCAATCAGAGAAGGGTGGATATGACATCAGCAAAGCAACAAGAGAGTCAACAGCGAAAAGTAAATAATTGTGTTTTTGGCCATTTAAAACTGAATTCACGGCTGAATAGAACAAACTCTCGGGTCTCCCTTGCACAATCTTTGTTGATATTAAAGGGACTTTCGCCGCACTAGAGTGACGCTGTTTGTGTCACTGAAATAAACGAATCTGTTTGCACAGTACGGTTTGGAGTTGACTCGAATCGCGACAGAGGGCGGACTGACCAGACTGATATATCTTGTAGAAGATTTATCAGTCTGGCCTTGCCAGGCAAACAAACTCATGCAGGTTTTAAACAACTTGAGGGTGAGAAAATTAATTTTGATTTTATGGTGAACTATCCCTTTAACCCTGGGTTATTCCAAACAGATTCTTGGGTTATTTTGATTCACATTTCACACTGCTCATAATTCACACTGCTTATAATTTACCTGTACTTATTTGCTTATTTGCTTCATTGACTGGACGAGCACAGTGCTCAATCTCTTGATATAAAAGCTCTAGCATTGTGTATCCTCATATTATACATTGCCGACCATACTATCAAGTTTTTTTCAGAACTTTTCAGACTATAAAGGTAAGAATAAAACAGTTTCTTCTTCACTCCGATTGACCAGTTTTCCATTGCCATTTGACATTTTCCCCATCAAACGCTAAACAGAGCATGTGAATATGAGGCACGCGATTGGTTGTCAGTTGCTAAGCATTTAGTCGTAACATTCTAACACCTCACCGTTTCACACTGCACACGTTTGGCACCGCAATGCGGGGTTAACAGCAGCGCTTATGCGGCTTCTAAATTACAAGTGTGAAAAATGTTCCTTTACCCGGGGTAAAAAATGAGGTTTAGAACAACAATAACCTGAGGATAAGCGCAGTGTGAAAAGCCCTACTCTGAGATAATGTGTGATTGTGAGCCAATAAGAGATTTGAGTGCACAAGTAAGGCCATGATGGGTACATACTCACAGCTGAGCGATTCTCATAACTCTCTAGGCTGACGTGGTCTACCGATTATTAGAGCTGTAGGTGACTGAAGTGTTTCCCAGTTGTGTTAGCGACCAGAAACTACTTTCTCTTAAAGAATGCTGTGTTTTGGCGAGGTATGTCACGTTTGAGAAACGTTGTTTATATTTACTGCTTTTATTTGGGTATCTGAGGCAGGTTCTTCAAGGCGCTTTCTGAGAGCTGATGTTCTCTTGTGTGGGGTCCTTTTTTTTTTCAGTTCAACAGGTCTTTAAGAGGAGATTGGCATTTAAACATGTACTACTTGCATACTGTTTACTATTTTAATATGTGGCATGTAAGTTCATAGTATATATAGTACACATTTTCTGTACCCATGGTATACCCAAAAGATTTACTACAATTGCCAAAATGAGCTGAATAAAAACAGGCACACTGTGTTATTGTATCGCACAGTGCAATGTGAACAACTTAACCTTCCATTCCAGTTTGATGAACTACGAAAAGTAATATCACTCATGATTGTTAACGTTGCTTTCTTGACTCATTATTTGATTGGATTGTTAAAATTAGACTCAAAATAATGTATTTGTTTTATTTCCAAGATGATAACTGGATGACACTTACTGAATTAATGTAAACAACAATCTAGCATACTACTGTTTGAAACATTTAAAGTTGCATTATATGTCCAGTTTTACATAATATTATTATTATTATTATTTTATTTTTATTTTTTTTAAATGTGTGTGTGTGTAAATAGTGTACATAGATCCTACTAGTGATCTGTGATGCATCAGTGACCACATGATAACCAATCAGCATCATTATCTTCAGCATTGGTCTGATTGTAAAGATGATATATCAGAGAAAATAATGGCTTAATACCAGTTTTCACTTAAAGCATGCTGTTTAAAAATATAGACTAAGCAATATAAATTTATTATGTTGACCTTCAGATTAGCTAATTACATAAAAATAATTATTGGTATATGCATTCTCAGATTCAGCTAATTAAAGTTGCAATAGGACATTTTCAGTATCGAGCTTGCTTTGAAATCATAACATCCCACCCTCCCTTCAGAGCGCTCATATGTTGACAGGCAGGTAGTATATCGTATTATTTCATTTAGACCAAATATCATGATTGGATGAACATTTTATGGTCCTGCGCCTTCCACAGACAATATATATTTATAAAAATACATTTAGACTGTTTAACATAGTGATTGTTATCAGGATATGAGGAGACTTTAAACCAGTATAGTTTATATATATGTTATGTATGTGTGTGTGTGTGTGTGTGTGTGTGTGTGTGTGTGTGTGTACAGTCCTGAAGACACTGTCAGTCTCTGCTCAGGTTAAAGTGTTTGCGGTTATCTTTTCAGAGAGGTATCACACTGTTGTGCGACAGAGACTTCACTTAAAGGAAGCTTAGAGCCCTACGCCCTGTGTGCCTTGCTATGCTCTCTTTGGCAACAGCAGCTGTATTTTTGTATTTAGGAAGGAAGTTCGCAGAAGAACTTACACCAACCAGGTTCTGTGCAAAGCATTAAGCAGTGTATTTGCAGGATGATTTTCTAATTTAAATTCACCATCCCCCAGGCTTCTTGCCTTCACTTGTGTGTTTTCATGTATGCGTGTGTGGGTGGTAGTGATCTATCCTGTCAGGGGTCTTTTTGTGACTTTGTTCATGAATGAATTTAAAGGGCAGGCTAGACAGCCTATTGATATGGCCATAAAACATTCTTGTGATGGTATACAGAGCTCAAAATTAACTTTATGCCTCACCTGCCAATGGAGAGAGAAATAAACAACCATAAATATTTATTTTATATTATTTGTGTGTGTGTTTAAATATATGTGTGTCCCTGCTGAAGTGCGATTATTTAATTTTTTTATATCATATGGAAGGTGAGCCTGTCGTTGAAACATCATTTACTTTATCATTTATTTTGGTTTTGTTGGCTTAATGAGGGAAAAAAAGGTGAAAACAACAAAACTTGATTCCTTCTGATAACTTTTCCATTGACGTAAAAGTGAGAAGACATGTGAGTCAATTTGATTCGAATCGCTCGCACAGTTCCGTTTAAACCAGGTAATGTTGCGTTTCCTAATAAATTTGCTAGCTCAAAGCTGAGTAACCCCAGTTTCTATTCTCATTTGGATCTCGGCGAGAGTCAAACGACCGCATCGGCGTACTCGCGAGTCAAGAAACAACATGATGCTGTGATGATCAGAACGTATTGTTGTTTCATGTCTGACGGTCTCATGTGTGTCTCCCACAGACCCCCAGTGCCTGGGCCGATGAATGCGGAGAGAAGAAGAGGAGCTGTCACAAGCGCTCAGCCTCCTGCGGCAGCACTGACCAGCTAAAAGAGGTCAGGACGCGTTTAGGGCCTGATCTCCTCTCTTCCCCCTGCTTTGTTCCATTCAGCAGGAGCAGGGACGGGGCTGGACCCCCCTCGTTGTCTTTCTCTCCCCCAGTGTGAGATTGTGGATGAGGAGACGGGGCAGCAACAGGCTGTTGGGGAGGGGGAAGATGGAGGCTGTCATTATCATATTATTGGCAGGCTCTAGTGAACCAGAAGCAGCCTGGTGTCACCTCGCATTACACCCTCCCTTCCTCCTGTTTGTGTGTGCACCCTTCCTTCCCCTGTCACATCCTCCGGTGTCTTCATACACGGTTCTCTCTATTCAGCCTGTCTTCTTCCTCTCCTCCACCACTTCAAGGGTCTCCACCCTTCGTGTGTCTCTGCTGCGCCTCTTTAGTGTTGGAGATTCACAGGTATCTGTATGTACATTATCTTCCTGCCACTCGTTATCTCAACTGCCATCTCTCACTGCTCAACCGACTCTAGTTTGTGTACTAGTGTTCTACTCCAGAGTTAATCATTTTCTACACAGTCAGCAGGTCATATGTGCACTCACACACGCTGTAGGCAAATCTGATGGAAACCTTCTGAGCTGCCTACCTAGATGGATTGTTTGAATGCAGTATTATTGTGGTTTGCGTGAGTATTGCAGTTCGCTGCCTATGCAGACCATTTCAAATCAGTCAAATGTGAGGTTCAGTTTCAGTTCATATACTCCCCTAGAAAGTATCTGCCTCAGTAGGCAGTAAGGGACCTCTTTCTTAGTTTTGAAACAGAGCCGTTTTCTCTGGTACAAGCATCACATCATGTACCTTCGCAAACGAGCATCAAACAACACAAACACCTCTCCACTATAGTCACACACAGATAAAGCCCACACAGAGCCATTAAGACCTGGTCAGAAATGCCTCTGTGGTAATTAGTGTTGTCACATCCTGGCTGCTACAGGCTAAAGGTGAGATTATGCTAACAACATCTCATTAAGGGTTTCGCTCATAGCCTGTATTTACTGACTTGAGGCTGGGCTTAAACTCGAGATCCGATCCCATCTGTACATGTATTCCCCTTCTCTTCCCTAGGCTGGGGTAAAGAGTGAGGGAGCAGAGGGTGTATTTGTCTTCTGCCTAACGGACAGATGTTTATAAAGAAAAGAGTACTAATGTAATCGATCATAAGTGTTTTTGTAAGCATGTGTTTGGGGTTGAGATGCTTTGGGTGTTTACTTGTGTACATAACTGAGCACTTGTAGGAATTCAGTGCCAGGAGACAATCAACAATCCCATTTGACTCACCCATTACTGGGGTTTAATAAGACGTAACATAGTCATTATAGGGCTAAAAAATTGATTAATCGCATCTAACATATAAGTTTGCGTTTACGTAATATATGTGCGTGCGTGTTTGTATATATTATATAGTCAAACCAAAATTTATTCAGACACCTTGAACATTTCATTCATTAATAGAGTTTATTCACTATAGTTAAAAAAATGGTAATAAAATATGAGAAGATCTCAGAGTTAAACTGTGTCAGAAACAATTGATCTTAATTATGTCAGATAATACTTAAGCAAAACATGGTCAGGTCAAACTGTCAGAAGTTTTGTTTCCAAATTTTTATCAATTTTACTGGTAGTCCACTGTATGGAGAATTTTTGGGAATAATATGTCACAGTTTACTTTATTTTGCTATCCTCACTTACATAAATATCAAAAATATATATATATATAAAAAAAAATTGGTTTGACTGTGTATATGTATGTATGTATATGTGTATATATATATATATATATACACACACACACACACACACACATATTATGTAAACACAAGCTTGTATGTTGGATGGATTAATCGATTTTACAGCCCTGAGTCATTATAACACAATAAACTCAGGGCCATGCTGGTGTCACCCTTTTATTTGTTTATTTTGCAATAATGACCACCTGTCAAGTAGGGTTTTTTTTTTTTTTTTTTTTTTTTTATTCTACGGTGTCTTTTATCTAAGCAAGAGAGCTTTGAAAGTTCACCATAAAAGTGAGAAATAATGTTTGTCCTGACAATCTCTCTCTCTCTCTGTCTGCATGTTTCAGATTGTGAAGCTGAGGCAGCAGCTCCAGCGCAGTAAACACAGCAGCCGTCACCATCGCGACAAGGACCGCAAATCTCCCTTCAATGGCAACCATGCTGCTTTCATCCAATCACAGGTGAGCTCTTTCTCACCTGCTCTGAACCCAGAAGGCCCAGTGGAGAAGGGTACCTGGGGTGGTGAGTTGTTGGTTACCAACAAGAACACTGGTTTTTTTGTTTTTTGTTTTTTTGAGCTTTTTTTTTCTCTCTCTCATAGATTTGTTTTTAGTGGTATTTTTTTGCCAAATTTAATAGTTTATATATGTACACTACCGTTCAAAAGTTTGGGTTTGCTAAGATTTTTTTAATCTCCTTGAAAGAAGTCTCTTATGCTCACCAAGGCTGAATTTAATTGATAAAAAGTACAGTAAAAACTTAATTCAAAAATGATTATAATTTAAAATAACTGTTTTTTATTTATTTAATATATTTTTTAAAATATAATTTATTCCTGTGATGGCAAAGCTGGATTCCTTGACAGAAGTTCAAAAGAACATCTTTTATTTGAAAAAATCAATCTTTTGTAACATTATAAATGTATTTAGGCAGGTGTATGTATGAAAATGTCACTTTTGATCAATTGAATGTGTCCTTGCTGAATAAAAGTATGTATTTTTCAAAAACAAAAATCTTACTTACCTCAAACTTTTGAACAGTACATCCCTTACATTTAATTTATCAGATGCTTTTCTTTCATTGAAAAACTTCATCATCTTTTTTCAGTAGGCCTACATCGTTTAGCTCATTAAGAAGTGCATACGTGTCCTAAAAGTGCCCCTTTTACTTGTGCGCTGCTGTGATGAACAGACCAAACAACTTTACTGACTGAAAATCTTCTCCTTAGCCAGTCATATCTGCCACATTATTGATACACGAGAGAGAGAGAGAGAATGTCAGTTTGTTAATATAAGCGCAGCACAGTTCAGTGAGTGCACTTAAAACCATATAAGCAGAAGAAAAACTGTACACAAACGTTGTGTATCATCAGTGCAGTTATAGTTGAGAACTAAAAGTCATAGTTACTCTGCCACATTCTCTCTCAGTCATTCTGAAAGAGCTTGAGTGGGTAAGTGTGCATATCAGTGTGTAAAAGCGTGTCATAGTGTGTCTGTGTGTGTACTTGCACTCTGGTCTTAATTGGCAAGACCAGGTGCAGGCTTGCAGGCTGTTTCAGAGTGAAAGACCTCTCTTCACGAAGACAAAAAACAGTGAATAAATTACTGCGGCCTCTCGCTTGGCCGTGTCTCCCTCCCTCCCTCCCTGCCTCAGTCTTTTTCTCGCTCTCTCGCTCTGTTTTGTGTTTGTCCATGAATTAGTCCAGCATGTGGTGAATGTGCCGCACGCCTGGTCTTTACTGTACTATAGCTGCCAGCCAGTCAATTAAAGGCCACACTCTGTCCAGCCCGCTGGATGTGTGTTTTTGGGGCTCGTTGTGCGGCTGGGGCTTTTTTTTTTTTTTTTTTTTTAAAGTGCATGTGGTGGGCTCAAGCACCATCTGTTGTCTCACTGTATTCATCTTTTGTGTTTAATCCTCTGAACTGTACTGAGACTCGGCCCCTCTGTTGCACAAAACACCAAACTACTCACAGCTAGGTCCGAATTAGACAAGAATACTGATTTGACCAGCACAGATGTACATCGTACAGATTCCCCTCTTAAAATCTGTGTTCAGAATGGATACTATGTGTTCAGAATGAATACCAATAGTACTAGCTTACTATTGGATGTGCAGTGTACTGTATACTTCAAGTTGCATATTTACAATATCAAGAAACGGTACACTATTTATATTATTATTCATATATTTACATTATTCCAAGACAGTAGTAAAATAATAATAATCACTGTCACATGACTCCATTACATTTTCATGTGAGTGGCATCCAGTTGGAAATGAAAATGGTTAAATTTACGTTTCTCTCCCCTTACCTCATTTGCTTTTGTTCAGTGAGAGATTTGCAGCATTGCCTCAGTGTGAGAAAGCATATGGAAGTGCTAACCTGCTATTCCAGGAACCCAGAATACCATGTGATCATTTAGTTATACACAAACATAGACTTGCATCTGCCGTCCCCTCCAGCAGATGTATGCGGGGTTGATTGAACGGTGTATCATTAGTCAATGCCATTTCGTTCTGCCTCCGACTGCTATAAAGAGAACTACAGGAATCTGAAGTGGAGCTGGATTAGTTTTTTTGAAGGTTTATTTATTCAGGGGGTTTCTCTGCTGTGTATTAGCCGTAATTTGAAGCAGCTGAGGTTGAGTTTAGAGCCGGAGAGATGCCCAGGCCTGGGTAATTATAACAAGCATGCATTTATTTGGACGTTAGGTGAGGGGGCATGTTTCTGCGCCTCAGGCTGAGTGGTCATGATGTTTCTCGGCTGGGCCGTTGGGGTCGGGTGACGCCCAGTGGGTAATGTAGACTGTAAACTCTCTGCCTTCCATCACATGACCCGTCTGCAATTGTTTTGTGACCGTACGCACTTAGTCTGACCAAGTTCGACCCCCAAATTTAATTGTAAACCTCCATTTCTCTCTGTCTTCTATTTCCTTTTTGTCTTGGCACTCCGATGTAAAAGCACTTTCCTAAAGAACACACACAACGTGACCTCTGTGTCGAGGGGGAGGGCTGTAGGGATGTGTGTGTGTGTGTGTGTGTGTGTGTCGTCTCAAGGGTTGAGTCGGGTGTACATGGGGGTGTTCTACCCATTATGTGTGTGGAAAGCAGCTAAAGATGAAGTGGCAGTCATGAAAATGGCATTCTTTCCAGAAATAAAAGCCCTGAAGAGGAGGAATAAGAAAAGAGGAGGAATGAAAGTTGCATTTGAAGACCTTTATGAGAAATCTGGCCATAAGGTTAGCAGCACCATGAGAAGAAAAGAAGAACATCAGAGGAGACAGAAAAATGGGTGAACAGCTATGGAGATGTTTGGGAATTTTTGCTTTGTAACGGATTGCAGAATCGACAGACTTGATCATACTTAAAGGGTTAGTTCACCCAAAAATGATGAATTATTACTTACCCTCATGCCGTTCCACACCCGTAAGACCTTCGTTAATCTTCAGAACACAAAATAAGATATTATAGTTGAAATCCGATGGCTCTGTGAGGCCTCCATAGGGAGCAATGGACCTCAAGATCCATAAAGGTACTAAAAACATATTTAAATCGGCTCATGTGAGTACAGTGGTTCAATATTAATATTATAAAGCGACGAGAATATTTTTGGAGCGCCAAAAAAACTAAATAATGACTTATTTAGTGATGGCCGATTTCAAAACACTGCTTCAGGAAGCTTCGGAGCATAAATGAATCAGTGTGTCGAATCTGCTGTTCGGAGCGCCAAAGTCACGTGATTTCAGCCGTTGGCAGTTTGACACGCGATCTGAATCATGATTCGACACACCGATTCATTTGTGCTCCGAATCTTCCTGAAGCAGTATTTTGAAATCGGCCATCACTAAATAAGTCGTTATTTTGTTTTTTTGGCGCTCTGAAAATATTCTCGTCGCTTTATAATATTAATATTGAACCACTGTACTCACATTAACCAATTTAAATATGTTTTTAGTACCTTTATGGATCTTGAGAGAGGAAGTGTTCTCCCTATGGAGGCCTCACAGAGCTATCGGATTTCAACTATAATATCTTATTTTGTGTTCTGAAGATGAACAAAGGTCTTACAGGTGTGGAACGGCATGAGGGTGAGTAATAAATGACAGAATTTTCATTTTTGGGTGAACTAACCCTTTAAAGTAGACGCCATATTTGTTTATAAATAAAAACAGGGAGGTTGCACAGTCTGTTCAGTGTGTTGAACCTGTGTGTCAATAGTTAAGCTACAGTAACAAAACATTGAAACATGTCTTTACAGAAATTTCCAGTGGACAAAAAGTCAAATGACGCTCTTATACTATGCACTATGTACGCTACTGTTTAGTACAGAGGTGTCCTAACCTGCTGTCTACTGTCTTGCAGAGTTTAGCTCCAACTTACCTCTACACACCTGCCTAAACGATTCTAGTATGTCCAGTAAAACCTTGATTAGCTGGTTCAGTTGTGTTTAATTGGGGTTGGACCTTAACTCTGCAGGACAGGAGCAGGACTGGACACCCCTGGTCTAGTGTATGAGTGATTTACAGTTATTATTTTATCATTCTACAACAGAGTCTCACAATAACTCCCCTTTTACTATGTCAGAAAAGATGAGACAGTTGAGTTCATGAAGTATATGCCGGTGACCGTTGCTATTATAAATGTGCAATGAGGTTTGCCAAAGTTACAGCAGTGGGAATTTCTGAAATGGGTAACACCTCTTGTGTTTTTGAGAGGGGAAAATGAGGATTGTACATTTATAAGCTAACCTCCAGAAACATAATAGAAAGGTCTGAAAATGCATTTCATGATCTCTTTAAGTTAGCATGACACATTGCATGGCTTCTACTTCATCCCTTGTTTTGGTCTGCATCAAAACTCAAATAATAACATCTACTCTGATCGATAACAATAAGAACTGCCAAGTTAGTCTTCTTCTTGTATTCCCTAGCCATGCTAAGTATATTAGCATGGGCCTAAGTAAGCTAGCACGACTGTACTGTGCGCTTGGTGCTTTGCGGTCAGTTTGTTAGGCCTAGTCGATATTGGCAGACCCACTAGTCTCTCAGATCTCCATGACATTCAGAGTTTGATCATTCATGTGTGATGTATTGCAGGGTAAAGGCCAGTGATAAAGGATCCTCCTAACACACACACCTCTTGGCTTTGTTCTCTATCTCCTCTGCTCTTCCTGTCTACCGTGTGCTATGCTTGATGATCAATAATTAACAGTATTTGGCTGCTTTCTGGGTTTGACTACTCTGTTTTTGTGTCTGAAGGATTGAGCACATCTTTCCCCGCATTCTTACCATTCTCTGTGTGGAGTCCACAGCGCCTGCTAGTGTCAGAAATGAGGAGTGCAGAGGCAGTGTGTCTGCCGTCCCTGGAGGATTCAGAGGAAATGATGTACTCTACTCTGTTTAGCTTTAGTTTGATCTCATTTCAAAGTCCTACCTTTAGAAATGAATTAGCAATATTTCAGGCTGAAAGTTAATATCAACAGAATCTGAAGCATGTTGTCAAATGGCAGAAAATAGTACATCAGTTTTTAAAAAAAATGTGCATGAAAGAAAGGAATTCTATGGGGCAAATGTAAAATTCCCACATAGGTTGCAATAGGAACCATTTTCAATCATAAATAGGAACCATTTTCA
Organism: Megalobrama amblycephala; assembly: GCF_018812025.1. Lineage (NCBI taxonomy): Eukaryota > Metazoa > Chordata > Actinopteri > Cypriniformes > Xenocyprididae > Megalobrama > Megalobrama amblycephala. The sequence continues at coordinate 20,577,219 of NC_063049.1, forward strand.
ATCATAACTTTTAGCACTTTGTGTAAAACCTACTTTTACAGTCCAACTAAAATGATTTTCTTTGATAATCAACATGTCTCAGGTGCTTGTTCCTTTAAACGCCTCCTTTTTTGTTCTTACTGTGATTTTTAATGTGTTGTCTTTGCCGGGGTTGATGAATTTATTGGCAGGGCTTCTGATGGATCAAGTTTTTTGATCACTTGTGACTTGTATTTTTCTAACCTTCTACTCAAACATTGACTACAACAATAGAAGCTTCTCAGGTTCTGTTTGATCTGAGTTTTTCGAGTGGTTCTGAACCTGAATGTGTTGTGAATCCAGAGAGACCGAAGAGATGCGTTTTGTGAGTCATTTGAGCTTGCGTGGGGCTTTGGAGGGGTCGTGCCTTTTAAGTCTCTACACAAACCTTTAGTTAACCACCGGTCAACAACTTCAGCCCCATGAATCTCTTGTTTTTATAAAGACCACAGTGGTCAAAGAAAGGCTGACGTGAAAGTGCCCAGTATAGCTATCAAGGCCTGGAGACCTTTCAAAGGGATTCTTCTGTCTAACCTCTCGTTTTAAAGGCAGACTGTGGTAACCAATACAGGCCTCCATACCAGTGAAGAAAGGCCTTTTACATGCTGTCGGGAAGACTTTCACTGTTTTACTGAGGCTTCAGTGCGTGTCCATGGACACTGAGTTTTTATTTAATCCTTGTAATTTGGTACAACTAAAAGCAACAGGGCAAAATCAAGTTATTTATACATGCAGTTTTATTTCAGTGTACAATAGCCCCTCAATTGTAGTTGAATTATAAGGCAGCATCCAAACTGAAATGCAGCCTCATAAGTGACTAATTTGGGACATGCTGCATAGAAACTGCATGACGTTTCTGAATGGTGCCACTCCCAGTTGATTCCAGTAGAGTCTAGCATTAGCACATGTTGCTATGCTAATGTTGTGGTACTTTAAAGGGTTAGTTCACCCAAAAATGAAAATTCTGTCATTAATTACTCACCCTCATGTCATTCCAAACTCATAAGACCTTTGTTAATCTTCAGAACACAAATTAAGATATTTTTGATGAATTCCGATGTCTCAATGAGGTCTGCATTGCCTGCACATAATTAACACTTTCAGATGCCCAGAAAGCTACTAAAGATGTATTTAAACGGTTCATGTGACTACAGTGGTTCAACCTTAATGTTATGAAGCGACGAGAATACTTTTTGTTTGCCAAAAAAACAAAATAATGACTTTATTCAACAATAGGCGATGGGCGAGTTCAAAACATTGCTTCATGAAGCTTCGAAGCTTTACGAATCTTTTGTTTCTAATCAGTGGTTCAGAGCGTGTATAAAACTGTCAAAGTCATGTGATTTCAGTAAACGAGGCTACGTTACGTCACAAGTGTTTCGAAATTTCATTGGTTCACCACTGGGGGGGGGGGGGGGGACGTGCCTTTGGCAGTTTGATACACGCTCTGAACCACTGAGCTTTCTGGGCATTTGAAAGTATTAATTATCTTGTTGGCAATGCAGGCCTCACTGAGCCATCAGATTTTATTAAAAATATCTTAATTTGTGTTCAGAGGATAAACAAAGGTCTTACGGGTGTAGAACGACATGAGGGTGAGCAATTAATGACATAATTTTCATTTTTGGGTGAATTAACCCTTTAATAGAATTCAACAGTTAGGTTTTTTAACCATAACTTACAAACCTTTAAAGACAGACCTGCTGTGAGCTCCGAAGTTGGTAATCGATGGTATATGTGTAACACAGTTCGTAAATACGGGAAGAAGGAGGCGGGAACCGACGAACATTCAACAAAACTTTAATTCAAAATAAACAAAGAACAAAACGAAAGTAATGCCGGCAGACCCTCGCGGACGTCTGCCGGCCACACAAACATAATAAAACATAAAATAATATCCAAGCCTGGTCCTCTCTCGTTCTTCACTGCCGTTGCTCCTCCTTTTATGCTCCCGGTGCGCCTCCCAGGTGGGGTTCATTAACTCTTGCACCGTTCCCTCACGGCTCTCGCCCGCCCTGGTCGCCACAATATGTTTTTGCTGAATCCATCAGCCTGCGTTATTTCAACTTATTTTTGAAATAGTCATGTTCAACAGTGGAATTTCTTGTGAGAAACTACATTACCCATGATTGTGTACAGAAATCTCCACCAATCAGAGAATAGCGACAACCAAACCACGCCAAAAGAGCTCTTCAGCAGCCGCCAACTCCCATGAAGCATTGCAAATGACCTAGATTCAGTTTCCCAATGCTCTCAAACATCTTAATCTCAAACTTAAAATATATTGTTTCTATATACCTAACTAAAATCATTAATTCAATAGTTTTATTTTTCCATTGTCGATTATTTCATTCACAGTTCTTCATTGGATTGTAGTTCTTTCCTTTATTAAAGCCGTTAATTCAATAGTCTTGTACAATTGTATTTTCATCCAATTTTCAAATGCTTTTTTGCTTCAAATCAAAGTTTGTGATGTTGTGATTCACTTCGTAGCTAGTTGGTTTGGATAAGCGAAGACTTTTGGGAAAAATACGAACCAAGCGAACCAAGGCCGCTAAAAAAGTGGATGGACACTGTTGAACTTTGGAAAAGGGTTCATATTTAAGACATCATTTAGTCCACTTAAACTCCTTCCTTCATCCAGTCAACAACCTATTGATATGACCAAGTCCCTACCATATATATTTTTTTTTCTTTGATTAATCCATTTCATTTGCATGTACATCAAAATATAGAAGAGAAAATCTGTCACTACTCCCTTTACATCGCAGCTGTAAACACATTTTTCACACTCTGCAAACTCTGTCTGCCTTTGTCTATTTTAGGCCTCAACTTTTCTGCTCTTGTGGTTAATGAACCTTAATCGAGACCTCCAAAGTGAATGGCTAGTATCTGTTATCAGCTGATCAGCATGGGTTTGTTAGAAACCCTATGCGGCCTCTATAGACATCACCAAAGTGCTGAGCCATGTTTCTAATGTCTGAAGGTGACGACAATCAGATCATTGGGGCTGACAGTGAGTAGTACCATGTCGTCCTTCATTGTGCTCAGGTCATACGTTATTTCTGTTAATGTCACAGCAGCACGCCACTGGAAATCTTATACGTAAACAAATATTTGCCTCCTAGCGACCGCTCACAAAAAAGTTGCTAGGAAATAGAGAAAATCACTTAACCGGCGTATTGTTTCTAGGTGACCTCGAAGGTCACGGTTTCTCTCAGCTGTTTTCTATCCTGACGAGCAGATAAATAACCAAACCACCCAGAAGAAAAGAGTCCAGAGGACTTTTATGTTGAAACAATAGGATGTCCGATTAAACGCGCACATGCACACTGGAGAGGAAAGAGGCATGGAGTGATGCTGCATGTGAGTTTAAAACCTGGCTCGCTCTATTGAGATGTTAATGAAGCAGATCTGGCGTGCTTTAAGTGAAGGCCACCGCAGGGCCACACAGCTCTCAGCAACGTCCTGCTAATGCCCTCACATTGTTCCCTCATACCCTGAGAAAGAAGAGGGGGAGGGACAGACGACGAGAGCAGCGCTATGTGTTTTAAGAAAGGGGGTGGGATGGAGAAATACACTTGGATAGGAAAGATCAGAACAAGGGAGAGAGAGAGAGAGAGGGGGCAGACATGATGAAGAGACACAGGAAGGAGGGGGGCCAAGAGAACTAAAATCCAGAGCATGAGCCGAGACGGAGCGCAGAAGAGAGAGAGAGAGAGACCGGTGGACCAGGAGGAAGACCGGACCCCTCTCTGACAGGATGACAGGAAGTGGACTCTCGGGAAAGGTGACGTTTTTGTTCAGTCTTTCTTCTGTCACAGAAGACGTCACAAACAGCAGCTGCTAGCATAGATGGCACATGTTGTAGAAGTGCATGCTGATTTTAACTCAATAAGCGTGTTTTGCATGTGTCATGTTATCTCTCTATGTGTCCCGGTAAAGTCGTGAGGTGTGAGCCGCAGACACACAAGCGAGAATCAGAATTCTGCTACGGAGACTGAGTTACATAACTCACTGATCTGCAGAGGAGACCAACACGTTACCATGCAATGTGTCTGAATGCTGTGGTGTGATAACACGTACCCCTGTTAGTGTTTAGCATCATATGGAAACTAAAGTGTGTGCTGACACTGTGTGAATATGCAGGGCTTGATTCAGGTGCTGTGTAATGCTGTTGCTGCAAGTTTTCACACAGGCAGTGTTTACTTTCAGTGGCATATCTGCTCTCATTTTGAGGTCGTCTCTCTGTGTTATGCATACTGCAGGCACGCACACACACCAACCACATACACGGTTATTTTTATTGCTTTTCTGATGATGCTTGATCACTCAGTGTATCAAACTTGGTTTGTGTTTATGCCGAACATAAACTGGGCAAAATTTAAGCAGAGCTTAATAGGGGAGCAACAAGACTTCCTCTTGTAAATATATTTTTATATGATTTATATTTTTATATATATATATATGCAGGGCTTGACGTTAACTTTTCTGCTCACCAGCCACTGGCTAGTGGTTTTCAAAAGTTACTAGCCCATTAGCATTTTCCCTAGCCACAATTTTGACATTGATACCATGGAGGAAAACTTCCATATGAGATAATATTAAAGATATCTTTAATTTGGCAGCAGGTATATTAGGCTGCTGTCACTTTAAGACCTGACGCACAGATACACATGCGTTTTCTTTCTCAAATCACTTAAAGCATAACTGACTGTGTTTATCTGAATACTCTCCGAGACCAGCATTTTGCCATTATTTTGTGTATTTGACTGTTTAAGCACAATGAGCTGTAAAAACAAACTCAATTTGTTATTGAGAGGCGGCTGTGTGCGTGCACACTTTGGGGGTAAGCACAAGATCTGTGGGAATGAGTAAAATTTTGTGCAATCCCAAGCCGAAATTCAAGCCCTGTAACACCAACAATATTCATCCGGAGCAAATGAAATGAGTGAGCGAGGGGAGACGGGTTTGTGTGTCAACTCTATCGGAGAGATGAGAGAGCGAGAAAGCTCAGCTGGTATCGTGTATCTATTCTGTGGAAAAATGAGCATTGGAAGCATTTCAGATATTGCAGTATCGAAAAAAAAAAAAATTATAATTATAATAATTTTATATATAATCCCATTTAATTTTTCTTTTTTTTTTATCGATAACATAAGACAACATGAAATAAACAACCTCTTATAAGAGATTGATGGAGCAGCAAATTGTGACTTCCTATTTTATATATATATATATATATATATATATATATATATATATATATATATATATATATATAAAATACACAGCTCGACATCTCTCCCACATGAGCACAATTCAGTCTAAACATGCAGAAAGCACTAGATCAAAGCTCCAACACATTCTACTTTAAAACATCACATACAGTAAATAATCACACCTTCTCATTCTCTCCTGTTTCCAGGCTCCTATTCCAAAGAGTGTCCTGATCTCTATTCCCATCTCCAAGTCTTCCGTCTCTCGTTTCCGGAACAGCGTGGAGGGGCTGAATCAGGAGATTGAGCGCATCATTATCCGAGACACAGCTGAGGAGCAGCTTATTGTGAGTATGCTTGACGTGATTCTGCAAAAACACTCACTGTTACATAATCTGGTGTCCTCAGAGAATCCCCGAAGACACTGTGTGTGTGTATTTAACTAAAGTTTTGTTTCTGTTGTGTATGATCATTGCACTTTTTCTCTGTTCAGCCTCAGGAGGCTCCAGACGGGCATCGGGCTCCTCCTCCCCTCTGCCAACGCAGTGCCAGCTCCCGCAGCATCGACACGCAGACGCCCCTAGGCATCGCAGCGGGCAGTAACCACAGCAACAGCAGCAGCCGTTCTCAGTCCATCTCACCCACGTTCCTAAACGTGCCAAGTGAGCCCTGCAGCGATAGTCCATCTCCCCACGAGGACGAGACTCTGGCTGACAGCTGTGAGAAAGGTACAGTTCACATATTTTCACACCCACATACACACTCAGGGCTGTTCACATGTCCTTAGGCCCACACAGATCTGCACACGCATTTTCTGCATTGATTGTGTGTGAAAATGTGTGGAATGGTTTTATACATGCTCAGATTTGTTATATGGTGCTGCTGACAAGTGCTACTCTTTTATTAGTAGCTATCTAAAAGCATAAACAAAATATTCAAGTGTAACTTTGCCGATTTTCAGCCAGTTTTGTAATGTTACAATGTCTGTAGTATATGTAAATGAGTAATGTTTACTCATTCTTCATGTTACCTGGGCCAAGAAATTCACATTTAATAAACAGCTCTAGGGCTTTCTTTAAAACTACAGATTATACTTTCACTTTTTTGTATCTCCGTCCATGGACCGTCAGATCGACAGAGGGTTATTAACAGAGCAGTTATTGTAAGGATAGGTTTTTCACTTAAAATTGTATCGTACTTTGTCTATTCTTTAAACAGCTTTATGATAAAAATGGAACACCGTGGCAACAGCTAAAGCTGTAAAGATGTGCCCAAAGCCTAATTGCGAATTTGGAAAGGCATGGAAAATGAATAACGCATTTTACAGAGCCCCTAAAAGGACATGTTTAGGCTTTATACGGTAGGTTTTTTTTTTACATTACAGTACATCAGATTTCACTTATCGCATGAAGAGAGTAAGGATAGATGACTGACAGGACGATGGTGGAGGATTTGGTGCGTAACAAATCCTGAGCGTCATTAATAAATATCTAAAATGTGTGGTGAGTATCGCCACTCCCTATACACATAGTACGTGTGATCGTAAATTCGAAAGCACCCATTTAAATAAGGGACTTTCCACCAATCAGCTAATAGTTTTTATTTAATTTTTATTTACGTATTTTTTAATTATGTTTTATTTTGTAAGAGATGAAATTAAAGACAGATGCTGTGTCCGAAATCGAATACTTTTCTGCTATACAGTACACAAAAAACAGTATGCGAACAGAGTAGTATGTCTGAATTCATAGTGTTCAGAAAACAGTATGTGAAAAGTACCCGGATGACTTACTACTTCCGGCAAAATACTGTGCGCATGCGATAAGTGCGCATGCGATGGACACTTTACTATCCCATGAGACCACGGGAGAGGAGTTGAAGGGACCTAACTGATACTGGTAGGTCATGTGACAGTAACAACATGGCGGATGTAGTATGTCCGGATTTCATTCATACTATATAGAACATACTTTTTCAATGGTCGTGAAGTAAATAGAGAATATAGAGTAAATAAAGAGTATTATGAGGTTATATAAATTGCAAAATGCGTCAATTTAAAAATAATTCTGCTTAATTCTGCATCAAGCTGTTTTTTTAACAACACTGATGTGGTGGATGTAATTATACAGGGCTTCCTTAAGACTGACAAGATAACTTATTGTTCAGCTCTCTGTTGAATTCTGCACACATATCATCCCCACTAATAAGCCTGTCCAAGTTGTTGTCATTCTACTCATTTTTTTCTTGTACCATTTTCACAGATCTAGCCCCCAGCTCACCACTACCCAAATACGCCTCATCCCCGAAGCCAAACAACAGCTACATGTTCAAACGCGAGCCACCCGAGGGCTGTGAGCGAGTCAAGGTCTTCACAGAGGAAACACAGTGAGTGCTGCAGTGTGTCCTGATCTGCTGCTTTATCTGCACTCTGTTCTCCGCTGTTGTGTTGCAGCATGAGCCTTGAAATGATGATAGCGTAACATTTACACAGACTTCAAAGCTGAGTCAGTGCTTCTCACCATCTTATCGCTCTCCTTTTTCATCTCCTCAGGGCCAGGCCTCAACGGGAGATCCCACAGTTCCTGTGCCCAGATAGGAACAAGGTCAACTTCATCCCCAAGAGCGGCTCCGCATTCTGCCTGGTCAGCATTCCCAAACCGCTGATGCCCACACAGGAGCTCAACAACCTCAAGAACCAGGGCGCCGCCCGCCTCACGCCCGAACCGGATCCGAGAGTCTCGCGAAGAACCTGCATGCTTTCCCAGCAGCCCTCAGGCTCCTCCCCCTCCCCCTGTTTGTCAGAGAGTTAGACACGCCCCTCAGCGAGCGTCCTAGCAACTGCATCCACGCATTTCATTAATCTAACGTGATAAAAAAAATGGACTCTCAGAGAACAAAGTGGTTATTAATAAACAGCAGCTTTCGTTGGGTGAAAAGAAGATGAAACGTTTGCCTTTTGCTATGCACATTTTTAGCTTTGTGCTTGTTCTCAAAGAACAAAGAGGCCATTTTGGGGGTTTTGGGTTTGGGATAAATGTATTTAGCTTTATATTATTGCTCTACCTTTCATAGAGCGAACCTGAGAATGTGTCTCGGATCACTATGAACACGAATCTAAAGAGGTGGCTACGTAGATCCGTTTTTGTGAGACACGACGTATGTTTTATAATAGTTTGCAGTGGATCGCGTTTGCGAGAATCGTTTCTATCGTACTAGGACCAGCACATCATTGAATACAAATGATGCCATTTCAAGTGAGACCAAGAGACCTGGTAGAATGAATTCTGGGTTGATGAAGGTCTCTCGGACTGAATCGTTGTCGCAGTAGCGGGCCTTCTCCGTTCAGTCCAGACAAAAGCAGCAGGGGAGCAGGAGGGACCGGTTCTCTGCCTTTTCTCCTCTTCCTTTCTCACTGGCGGCGAGGAGACAGAAAGGTGTTAAAGATAAGAATAGCGAGTGTGAGAGAAATCGCCGCTTGACGGCTACAGGACGAGTGGCCTGTAAACCTGATTCTTTTGTTTGCATAGCTGTAAAATGCGTTTCAAATGCATATGGGTCCAAACTCTGAACTTCAAACCCAGCAGGGAACAAAGTGAGAGAGTGAGAGGAGGGCAGGATCTGGGTGGACAGACAGACGGGATGTTTTCTTACCTCTCACAATGATTAAGCCGATTTAGCTCCAGGAATGTTTGAAAAAAAAAAAAAAAATGGACACGATAAGAACAAAATCGAAATGCGAAAATGTAACGCATAAATGTCCAGGTAGTTAACAATTCAGATGTCTATCAGAACATTCATGTAATGTTTCCTGTGATATCCAATGAAATAGTTTACAAAGTCAGAGCACATTATTGTCACCAGGTTGATTTAATGCATGCATTCTGGGAAATTTCAGTCAAATATGCGTGTGTGTGTGTGTGTGTGTATCACTAGATTCAAGCAATTAAAAACAGCACAGATTTTCTGTCCGTTTCCGTGTCTAAATGAACTAGGCCGCTTGAGTTGCTGTCATTTTCATCATTGTTGAGCATTTAGGCCGATTTCCTGTGCTGTAGTTGTTTTTAATCATTATTTTGTAAGAAATCAAATAGTGTCTGATGAAAGATTTATGCAGCTCACGCAAGTGCTTCTGTAGACTTGGCCAAAGAGAACATTTCCTGTGGCTCGGTGACAGTCATTGTGGATAGAATAGATAGAATTATAAGGCGACTTGGAGGGTTAGTTCACCCAAAAATGAAAAGTCATTTACTCTCGGCCTTGTGTCCTTTCAAAACTGTATGACTGACTTTCTTCTGTGGGACATGAAAGAAGATTATTTTGAGGAATGTTTCAGTGTTGTTTTTTCTTTTTGGTCCATACAATGGAAGTCATTGGTCACCAAAACTACTTCTTTTATGTTCCACAGAGTATACAAAGACAGGATTTTCATTTTTAGGTGAACTATCCCTTTAATGGACGATGCTAGTACTAGTTAAACGCTGCATGAGTCAGTTACAGGAGTCATTTCGGATTTCCAGCTTAAAGCTCAGAAGTGCTGTCGAAAGGTTACAGGATAACGCGCAGGTCACGGATTGTCTGCTTGTGGTTTGGCTCGTGATCGTCTCTCGCTCATGTTCTGTGCGGTTGTGCTTTGTGTGCAGGGTGGGGTTCCTCACAGTTGTTTTGTTGGGAGGCATTTTAACAGTTCCTGTTTTTTCTTGTTCACTGTTGTAGTTAAAGGGATAGTTCACACAAAAAATGAAAATTTTGTCATCAGTTAGTCACCCTCAAGTTGTTCCAAAAATACATTTCTTCACAAAAGAAACCAGAGAGTTGACACTTCCATATCATTTTTTTTCCTACTATGGAAGTCAATGGCTACCGTCAACATTCTTCAAAATATCTTCTTTTGTGTTCAACGGAAGAAAGATACTCATACAGGTTTGGAACAACTTGAGGCTGAGTAAGAGATGACAAAATTTTCATTTTTGGGTGAACTGTCCCTTTAAGGTATCGTTTTGAGCTTTAAAAAAAACAAAAAACATGAACCCTGGAATATTTTAGCACTTTTATACCAGCATTGTGAATCAGTTGGGGCCATACAGGGCCTCCATGTTTGAACTGAAATAAGCTCACAGCCTGTGATTACTATCGTAGATCAGTACTCAGGAATGTAAAAGCAGCAATCTCTTCTGGCAACGGCACAAGAATCCAAACGTTTCTTGCTCAAACACAAATTGATAATGTTTTATCAAGCGCTTTGTATATCTCCTTAGGATATGTATTGAAGTAGAGAAATCTCTCGCCGTAGGGCCAATATTAATATACTTTTATATGGGTAGTGGCCTTAAGTTTGTCTTTCTAATTAGAGCGGAATATCAGTCGCATATTAACGATCCATATGTACAACTTCTTAACACGGGGACAGTGATGTATGATGGGATACTGTGTTTTATGATGTCTGTCTCAGTGGATGTTTCTGCACATACTGTACACCATGTAGTCTCCTGTGTTGTTACATCTATGGAACTCAACAGAATAAAGTTGCACTCGCTCCAAATGTCTGAGGGTGTTTTTTGACGTGCGAGTTGAGTTTGGGGTTAACCGCTTTTCCAATAATGTCTCGGTTGGATGATGTGAAGTATGGTCATTAGTTGGAGCTGGTATCAAAGAGAACCAAAGAATATTAAACTAAACCGTCCAACCTTAAGCATCATTAGAAATGTGTTTCATCTCTTGCTGAGAACCAGAAATGTGGAGTAATGAAAATATTTGTATTTTGGCACTGGACCTCAAACATGTGTTTTTGGATGGACTCACACACGCCACCTAGTGGAAAATATGCTGTAATGACTCATGTCTTCACAGAAGTATGAAAATAATTTGTTTTCAGTCCTCAGGCTGGCTTTTTTTTCTGACTTAGTAACTAGTAATATGATTGGTTTGGGGAAAAGTCCGGTCTAGGAAATACTTTCTGCAGAAAGAAGGGATGCTTAAATTCACATGAAAGTACCTTAGCATCATAATTATTATTATATTCTCTATCATTTTCTATTAAAGGGATTGTTCACCCATATAAAAAAATTCTGTCATATTTCGTTCCAAACCTGTATGAGTTTCTATTCCTTAAAAGAAGATATTTTGAAGAATGTTGGTAACCAGACAGTTGTCGGTAGCCATTGACTTACATAGTAGGAAAAAAAAATACTATGGAAGTCAATGGCCACTGTCAGCTGTCTGGTTACCAACATTCTTCAATATGGGTGAGTAAATGATGAAAATTTTTTATTTTACAGTATGTGTACTTACAGTGTACTTACCTTATATTAACCAGTACTTTCTTAGGTAACTAGTTAGTACCTAGTTATTAACCAGCTATTGTAATAACTATAATAAGTACATAGTATGCACATGGGGAACAGGACTGTAAAATAATGTGCAACCCAATTTTCATTTTTGGGTGAACTATCCCTATAAGTTTGAGGTCAGTAAGATTTTTTTTTCAAGAAATTACCATTTTTATTCAGCATTAAGTTGATCAAAAGCGACAGTAAATAAATCTGTAATTAGGGCTGCACAACAATTAATCACGATTAATCGTTTCAAAATAAAAGTCTGTTACGTAATATGTGTGTGTTCTGTGTATAATAATTATGTATATATAAATACATGCACATACATGTATGAATTTAAGAAATATATACATGTATAAATAAATATACATATTTATATATATATATATATTTTATATTACATTAAATATAAATATTTTATATATAAATATAATTTTTTTTCTTAAATATATACATGTATGTGCATGTATTTATATATACATAATTATTATACACAGAACACACACATATATTACGTAACACAGACTTTTATTTTGCAAACGATTAATCGTGATTAATCGTTGTGCAGCCCTATCTGTAATGTTACAAAAGATTTTTATTCCAAATAAATGCTGTTCTTTTGACCTTTCTATTCATCATATATGGGCCATTTTACAGAATTGGTGCAAACTGCTGTCCCACAACCAAAAAACACATTTAAAAAGCATTTAAGTATTCAAATATTTGATGTTTACTAAGATCCTTCTATTATCTATTGAATTCCACAATAAAATTTAAAATATCAGTAAGCTTAATATATATATATAAAATCATCATTTATTGGGTACTTTCAGTTGGGAGGTGGCTGTACCGAAACCTAACCCTAACCTAAACATGTCACTACTGAAGCACTGTACGTTTGAGTCCATTGGGTGATTTTAACCACACTTCTACATTTTTGATCAGGAAATATTACTGTGTCCCTCTCTCTCATAGCCTCTCTTTCATAGTAGATAGGTACCATCATTTTAAGTTAAATGTGTTCAAAAGTCTGAAAATCTATGTGTAACTTTAAGGAACGTCACTACCAAACACCATTTTTCTGCAATTAAGCAAAATATTCCATGAAATGTAGTTTTTATGTGTGTACAACTGTTCAGAACTCATGAACTCAGAACCATGTGCTGATTATCATCTTTGAGCTAGGCTTAAAAGTGTCTAAAACTGTTTCGGTAGTGACACATAATCATTTATTTGGGGGAAATAAACAAAATTTTAGTACGGTTATGAAAATCATTAGTATTTTAATATGTTTTAGTAGTGTTTTGGTATGTGAGTTAAAATTCTGTAATGTGATGTGGCTACCAACTCATTACTGTCACTACTGAAAATGTGCAGTCATGACCGAAACATGGGATGTTTTGTCAAAAATAAAGTATATTGAATTAAGATGTTATTATAGTGTTTGGTTCAATGTATATTCAAACTAATGAATCTTTAACTTTGACATGATAAACTTTATGCAAAATACAACAAATCTCATAAATTACACTTGAAATGTTGTATTTCTAATTGTTATTGATTAACCTGTGAAAACTTTTTTTATATATATAGCAAAAAATATATTTACAAGGTAGATGTAAACAAAATCTTAATAGCTATCAATGTAACCCTTCTTATTAAATTATTTATCATTGTGTTTCGGTAGTGACAAATTTGGGGAGAGGAAAAATATTCCAAAACTTTCTGAAAATACAATATGAGAATTAACTGCACAATTACTAGAAATGTGTACCTTGGATATTATACAATTTGCATACATACAAAATTTGTGGAAAACGACATTTCCAACTCTGACTTTGAACAAATTCTGTAGAATGGCCCATATATTGATCAAATAAATACAGCCTTGGTAAGCAGAAGAAAAAAATTCACATCTGAATCACATTTAAAGGTGCCCTAGAATTAAAAATTGAATTTACCTTGGCATAGTTGAATAACAAGAGTTCAGTACATGGAAATGACATACAGTGAGTCTCAAACTCCATTGTTTCCTCCTTCTTATGTAAATCTCATTTGTTTAAAAGACCTCAGAAGAACAGGCGAATCTCAACATAACACCGACTGTTACGTAACAGTCGGGATCATTAATATGTACGCCCCAATATTTGCATATGCCAGCTCATGTTCAAGGCATTACACAAGGGCAGCCAGTATTAACGTCTGGATGTGCACAGCTGAATCATCAGACTAGGTAAGCAAGCAAGGACATTAGCAAAAAATGGCAGATGGAGCAATCAATAACTGACATGATCCATGATATCATGATATTTTTAGTGATATTTGTAAATTGTCTTTCTAAATGTTTCGTTAGCATGTTGCTAATGTACTGTTAAATGTGGTTAAAGTTACCATCGTTTCTTACTGTATTCACGGAGACAAGAGCCGTCGCTATTTTCATTTTTAAACACTTGCAGTCTGTGTAATGCATAAACACAACTTCATTCTTTATAAATCTCTCCAACAGTGTGTAATGTTAGCTTTAGCCACGGAGCACCATCAAACTCATTCAGAATCAAATGTAAACATCCAAATAAATACAATACTCACATAATCCGATGTATGCATGCAGCATGCATGACGAACACTTTGTAAAGATCCATTTTGAAGGTTATATTAGCTGTGTAAACTTTGTTTATGCAATGATAGAGTCGAGAGCTCTGGGGGGGCGGAGAGCGCGAGCAATTAAAGGGGCCGCAGCCTGAATCGGCGCATTTCTAATTATGCCCCAAAATAGGCAGTTAAAAAAATGAATGAAATTAAATTAAAAAAAATCTATGGGGTATTTTGAGCTGAAACTTCACAGACACATTCAGGGGACACCTTAGACTTATATTACATCTTGTAAAAAAGCGTTCGATGGCACCTTTAAATAAAAAATCACAAACAGAATCTGACATTTTTCATTTCAATCTGGGCCACTTTCATACATAGACTTAAATCAGTAGTCCTAAATGATCTTCTCATATTAAAATCTCCATTCACTGACTAGAACAACACAGATGAACTGATGAATGAACCCTCTATGGAGTTGACATCAGTACAGGAGTGATATGGAGTGGGTGCTGTGGTTCGAGCCATGTGTGTGCAACAAGTGTAGCTAGAAGGTGTTTGAAATGGTTCAGTCATGCAAACTCTTCAGCCGTCGTCCACTGACACCCCTCCCTTCTCTCTCTCTCTCTTTTTGTAAGGTCTTTTGTGAATGTAGGGGCAAAAATGTTCACACGGAGGGCAGTCCAAACAGGGGCTTTTTCCCCAGTGACTCCGTACCCCACCTCATCCCCCGCCAGAGACAGGGCCATTACACAGCAGTATTTCAGGTCAGTCCCAGACATCAATCCCACAATGCACCTCATTGCCTCATGTTGCATTTAAACCCCACAGACACAGAATGAGAAATGATGTAAAATGGATGCAGGAAATAGACCACGTATGACACTCTTTTGTCATTTGAAACTAAAAGAAGGAAGAGGACCTGAAAGAAGCTTGTTCGAGGGGAGCCCTCATAATTGGACATGGCGTGTGTTTAGCCTCACAGTGGGTTTCGTTTCTGACTGAATGCGCTATAAGAAATATGACATTTTTAGCATGCATTGAATGATAAGTCTGTGAATGCATCAGTGCTTGATTGAGAAAACAGCAAATTGAACTCAGAATGGTTCTGCTGACATGTTCCATCAAAACCTCAGTGTGAGACAGTGTGAACGCCCCTGTGAGCGAGAGCGGGACGCCCTGCTGAGGCCCCGGGGCAGCTCGGCCTCTAATCTCACTCCCAGCCTGGGATCATAGGCCCAGATTCCTCACGTTTTCTCGTCACTCTGAGCGTGCAAGACTCATTGTTACAGGCTCAGCTCAAACACTGTCCTGTTAGTTTAGACCTGACAAAGGATCAGCTGCTTCAACACAGTCATACAGACTCCTCCAGATCTGCAGCGCTCAAAGATCTTTTCCTGTTTGGCTTTCTAGAGGAACGCAGAGATATGATGTTCCCCTGGTTAACATTTGAGAACTGTTATTTAAGTCTTCTACTTATTCAAGAAAATGTAGGATTTGTGAAGTTCATTTTTGAGGGGGTTAAGAAAGGGATGGAACACATTTTTGTTTTGTTAAGATGTAGCGCCTCTTACCGGTGAGACGGATGTATAACAACAAATATCTTCAATTTTATTGTTTTGCCAAGTCATCCGTTGAATATGAATGGAAGAATAATATTCTTTAGTAATTAAAAATATTTATTTACAATATCAAAATATAATAAAAATACTTATTATTGTTTTTTTTTAATAAAAATGTATTTATGTATATGTAAGAAATATGTATTTTTACAGCTCAACGTGAATACCATTATGAAAATTAAGCACATTTTACCCACAAATTATGATTTTCATATATTTTTTTCAGTTGTTTTGCTCTGTTAGTACAGTGTTAAACAGTTTCAGTTTGACTTTATCATTATGAAAGCGCAAAACATACAGAAAAGCATGTGGAAGAAGTATACAAACCATACAAAAGGACAAACGAGTTATTTTTCACATTTATAAACTTGTACTTGTCATATTTAAATGAAAGAAATAGGTTTTTCTGAAAGAATGAATTTACAGGTCAAAGTGAAGGAGAGAGCGTGTTCTACGGAAGCCGCGAGGATTCAAACTGCAGGCGGATGATGATGCGCAGCTTACGCGTTTTTCGGCGTGAGGAATCCCGGACGAAGACGAGGTTGAGTAGACTCGTTTTCAATTTTCCTCCTTCCTGTATATAAAGCCTGGGCTCGGCTGCATCCCGTACATTGGGATGCGCTGTCAGAGCGAGCTGACTCAAAATATGATTTAAATTCAGTCTAACGCTAGAGATCTGTCTGTTTTCTTTCTTTTACACGCTGTGTTTACATGAAACTGCTGCGCTAGCACTGATCCAACATGGCGTTTATCTTTCAAAATTATGTTAATTTGTCACATTTGTGTAACGCTCTTCACTTGCAAAATATAAAAACACTAGAAAGTGTTGCTTAAAATTAGTTTATAACATTCCCTTTGAAATGTTAGTACGATGCAGATTGAGTTGTTTCATAATAATCACTGACAAATGCACCTTTTATTGCTCCTTTATTCATGTAATCGGAAACATTGCACTTAAACTTGAAATCTAAAGAGATGGCCACTTTTATACAAAAAAAAAAAAAAAAAGGCATATGTTTTTTGACACCCATTAAAATTATTTTTTCTTGTACTAAATTCACCAAAATATATTATCCCCTGGTAAATAAACTAAATTCATGCACAATTGTAGTTAATCTCTGGCTTGGGCTGTTGGTTTAGACTGCTGTGATGTCTGATAGAATACATGGAGGAGGAAGAGAGAGATGTGAAGTGTGCTCTTCAGGCTGAAGAGAGAGAGGATGCACAGCCGGCCAACACACGAGCTGGACTGGTAAGGATGTATGTGGACTAGTAGAAAATCTATACAGTACTGAATAATTATTGTATAACCCACTCTTCACTAAAAGATGTATGCATGTTAAATGGCCACACACACACAAAAATAATGAGTTGGGTGGATCTCATAGAAGCCCTAATCATATGTTTGACACTTCCCTAAATGCATCATTAAATATTAAACAGCACTAAATAAATCAATGTAAAGAACTGTAAAATATCAGCTGTCGATGTTCAAACAATTTATTATTGTTGTATTGTGATGTCTTAGCAACCTGACAAAACCTCAAAAGCTAAAGAAAATGCAGATGCACAAGTGCTTCCATCAGTCATTCCAGCCCCAGAAACTGTAGCAGCCAATCAGAAGCCCTCTACAGTCCCGGAACAAGCGGACAACTTAGTTATACTTGACCAAAATGGACATCCTATTCAGTATGAGCAGGTGGTAAGAACATTGCACTATGACCCATCACCATAAACTATATTACTCACACTAGATGACATGTATCAACCATGTACTTGACTCAGTCACTAGATTTACAGAAATATTCAAATATAGGTTTGACCTTATGTATTCCACCCAAGTCATTTTGAACTAACTCTATTTATGAATGTTTTTCCCCACCTCAAAGACAGATTTGTTTTTTCAGGTGATCGTGAAAGGGGAGAATGGACAGCTGTACGGTGTCCCATCTGTGTCTATAGGGGGCTCTCAGATGTTACTACCTCATGGTCAGCTGTTGAATGTAGTAAACTCATCAGGTAATTAATTATGTTTTTGTAATTAAATACATTACTGACTATTACTTTTCCAATTTTATATATATATATATATATATATATATATATATATATATATACAACCGCTGGCCTCTTCATTAGGTACATCTGTTCAACTGCTGTTCAATGCAAATATCTAACTCTAGCAACTCAATGCATTTAGGCATGTAGACATGGTCAAGACGACCAAGTTCAAACTGAGTATCAGAATGGGGAACAAAAGGTAATTTAAGTGACTTTGAACGTGGCATATTTTTGGTGCCAGATGGGCTGGTCTGAGTATTTCAGAAGCTGCTGATCTACTGGGATTGTTCACGCACATATCCAGTGAGCAGCAGTTCTGTGGGCAAAAATGATCAGAGAATGACCAGACTGGTTCGAGCTGGTAGAAAGACAACAATAACTCAAATAAACACCCATTACTACTGAAGTACTGTATGCAAAAGAGCGTCTCTGAATGCACAACACGTTGAACCTTGAAGCAGATGGGCTGCAGCAGCAGAAGACCACACCAGGTGCCACTCCAGTCCTGTCAAATAAGAGCAGGAAACTGAGGCTACAATTCACACGGGCTCACCAAAATTGGACAATAGAAGATTGGAAAAACATTGCCTGGTCTGATGAGTCTCGATTTCTGCTGTGATTCGGATTGTAGGGTCAGAATTTAGTGTAAACAACATGAAATCATGGATCCATCCTGCACTGTATTAATGGTTCAGGCTGGTGGTGTAATGGTGTGGGGGATATTTTCTTGGCACACTTTGGGCCCCTTAGTACCAACTGAGCCAATTAAACACCACAGCCTACCTGAGTATTGTTGCTGACCATGTCCATCCCTATATTACCACAGTGTACACATCTTCTGGTGGCTACTTCCAGCAGGATAACGTGCCATGTCACAAAGTTCAAATCATCTTAAACTTATTTCTTGAACATGATAATGAGTTTGCTGTACTAAAATGACCTCCACAGTCACCAGATCTCAATCCAGTAGAGCAGATTTGGGATGTGGGGGAACGGGAGATTCACATCATGAATGTGCAGCCGACAGATCTGAAGCAACTGCCTGGTGCTATCATGTCAATATGGACCAAAATATCTGAGGAAAGTTTCCAGCACCTTGTTGAATATATAAATGCCACAAAGATTTAAGGCAGTTCTGAAGGCAAAAGGGGGTCCGACCCGGTACTAGAAAGGTGTACCTAATAAAGTGGCTGGTGAGTGTGTATACTATATTATACATATACACACCGATCAGGCATAACATTATGGCCACTGACAAGTGAAGTGAATAACACTGATTATCTCTTCATCACAGCACCTGTTAGTGGGTGCAAGTGCAGCAAGTAAACATTTTGTCCTCAAAGTTGATGTGTTAGAAGCAGGAAAAATGGGCAAGCGTAAGGATTTGAGCAAGTATGACAAGGGCCAAATTGTGATGGCTAGATGACTGGGTCAGAGCATCTACAAAACTGCAGCTCTTGTGGGGTGTTCCCGGTCTGCAGTGGTCAGTATCTATCAAAAGTGGTCCAAGGAAGGAACAGTGGTGAACCAGCGACAGGGTCATAGATGCACGTGGGGAGCAAAGGCTGGCCCGTGTGGTTTGATCAAACAGACGAGCTACTGTAGCTCAGATTGCTCAAGAAGTTAATTCTGGTTCTGATAGAAAGGTGTCAGAATACACAGTGCATCGCAGTTTGTTGCGTATGGGGCTGCATAGCCGCTGACCCCTGTCCACTGCTGAAAGAGCCAACAGTGGGCACGTGAGAATCAGAACTGGACCACGAAGCAATGGAAGAAGGTGGCCTGGTCTGATGAATCATGGTTTCTTTTACATCACATGGATGGCCTGGTGCGTGTGCGTCGCTTACCTGGGGAACACATGGCACCAGGATGCACTATGGGAAGAAGGCAAGCCGGCGGAGACAGTGTGATAATTTGGGCAATGTTCTGCTCGGAAACCTTGGGTCCTGCCATCCATGTGGATGTTACTTTGACACGTACCACCTACCTAAGCATTGTTGCAGACCATGTACACCCTTTCATGGAAACGGTATTCCCTGGTGGCTGTGGCCTCTTATAGCAGGATAATGCACCCTGCCATAAAGCAAAAATGGTTCAGGAATGGTTTGAGGAGCACAACAACGAGTTTGAGGTGTTGACTTGGCCTCCAAATTCCCCAGATCTCAATCCAATCGAGCATCTGTGGGATGTGCTGAACAAATAAGTCCGATCCATGGAGGCTCCACCTCACAACTTACAGGACTTAAAGGATCTGCTGCTAACATCTTGGTATCAGATACCACAGCACACCTTCAGGGGTCTAGTGGAGTCCATGCCTCGACGGGTCAGGGTTGCTTTGGCAGCAAAGGGGGACCAATACAATATTAGGAGGTGGTCATAATGTCATGCCTGATTGGTGTATATATATGCACATGTAATGTAATATATATTAAAAATCTAACAACGAAGAGATGAAATAGAAATAATAAAGAATAATATAAATAGAAAATGTAAAGAATAATGAAGAAAATTGGTTGCTGTCCAGTTCTGCCATTTCTTTCTGTTCTTTTAAATAGGTATCTTTTTGGAGAAAAGACAGCAGACAACCATCACATCC
Source organism: Megalobrama amblycephala (assembly GCF_018812025.1). Lineage (NCBI taxonomy): Eukaryota > Metazoa > Chordata > Actinopteri > Cypriniformes > Xenocyprididae > Megalobrama > Megalobrama amblycephala. The sequence continues at coordinate 20,597,659 of NC_063049.1, forward strand.
ATAAAAGACAATGATGGCACTCATACTTTATCTGCACTAGCGCCTCAGAATGTCACTGGTATTAAAATTCAGAAAAAAAGGTCAGTAAACATCATTATATCTGCCACATTCTGTATCTAATCTGAAAGATAAACTTTCATAATGTGTGTTTGTTGCTTTTTATTACCATTTTATTATAAACTACATGCTTTAAACAAGGCAGCTGATTTGTTTTAAAAGTTCAAAAACACTTATTTGAGAACAGATTTCTCTTACACAGACTAAATGGAGCTGGAAAAATCTGAACTGGATTAGTAAAAAAACATATACCGGTTGACAAACAAATTACCCAATTTAACTTCTGTTCTGGCTCAATTTATCCCTTGCCTGAACAACAAGAAAACTGCTTTAGGTTGTGCCAAGATATTGACAGTTGTATTAAAATGTCTTCTCATTTCTTTCAGTTCTCCTGATATATTTGAGCCCCCAGTGAAGCCACTGCCACCAGGGGCACCAAACTGGGCTCTAAGATTGCGTGGATGTGAGGTTTGTCCAGTAGAAAATGGCTAAATTGATTTTTTTAAAGTAAAGTGTAACATGCTTGGAAATAGCCTAAATGCGTTGTAATTTCTATTGTGTTTTTAGAGCCCTCTGTCAAACAGATCCATTTACAGCAAACACAATCTAATATGGCTTGGTAAATTTTTTTTTTTTTTTGACTTTCTGATTGTTTCACGAGGAGCAGAAGATCGGAGACTCGTACCGGGGTTACTGTAACACAGAGGCAGAGCTGGAGGCCGTTCTGCTTCTACACAAGCAGCAGACTCACGCTGTGTTTGGCACCCGTCAATCACCCTCACCGGCTAAACCAGCCACCAGACTCATGTGGAAATCACAGTATGTGCCCTACGATGGCGTTCCCTTTGTTAATGCAGGTAATCTGGCTGGTTTTGCTCGTGGGATCTGTGGTATGACTTTATGTCAGATACCCTTATTTGAGTCTGAAAGCTGTTTAGTCATGTAGTGTGTACTACTAAATACTTTTATTCAGTAAGGAAAAGTAAATCAAAAGTGACAGTGAAGGCATTCATAAAGATTAAGCAACAACAATGGTCAGATAAATCAGCATTAGAATGACTTCTTGTCATCACTGGAATTAAATTTAAATATATTTGAATAGAAAACAGTTATTTTAAATTGTAATAATATTTTACAATATTACTGTATTTTTGATAAAAATAGCAGACGTGGTGAGCATCAGAGACTTCTTAAAAAAATAATAATAAAATCTTACCAACCCCAAACATTTTACAGTATGCTCACAAAGTCATTTTATCTTGACTTTTATGGTTTAAGGAAGCCGAGCCATTGTGATGGAATGCCAGTTTGGTCCACGGAGGAAGGGCGTTCAACCAAAAAAAGGGTCTGAACAAGAAACAAATCAAAACATCTTCTACAAAGCAACCTGCCCTGCCAGGTACACAACCTACAGTTGGGCCAAGGACAACAGATTTGTTCTGTGCACAGGAAGCTTATTATGAAACACACACTGTAATATTTCACCATTTTTCAGAATATATATCAAAAAAGTTCGAAAGTTCCTGGAGTACAAGGTTCCAACAGATCCCAAAGTGGACAAGAAGGTAGTGCGGCAAGAGCAGGAGAAAGCCTTCTTCAACCTCAAGAAAAGTTTATGGGATGTTGGAGGCGTTGTAAGGTATAAACATCTTGTCATCACAGTTGAAAAAAAAAAAGTCCATCACATGAAGTGACTTACTGCAAGGTTCACTTCACTCATTTACATCCGTGGCAGGTATTACATCCAGCTCCCTACTGAGAAAGCCCACCTGTACCATGACGTGGACACTGCAAACCTACCTCCACTTCCGGAGCAGATCTGCTTTGCAGAGGAAGAGCAAAATGAAGAGGAAGAGACAGAGGAGCTAGGCAGTGAATCCATGCAGGATGTCATGATGGAGGATGGGGCGTCCTTACCCTCTCGACTACACCCACTCGTGGCGGAGAAGATCTGCGAGTTGGTGGCACAAGGTCATAGCCAGGTTTACACCGTCCGCAAGCAGCTCAGGTATGACTCAGATGGTTTCAATTCTCCTTTGTTTCATTTGCTGAAAAACTATTTACTGTTGCTTTCTGAACACCCTGACAGGAGGTTTGTGGAACATGAGATGTTCGGGTCGGAGGAAGTGCCAGAGAGACACAATCTGTGTTACTTTCCCACTGTCAATGACATCAAGAACCACATCCATGAGGCTCAGAAAGCTCTTCAGCTGACAGCAGGACCACTCGCTACCTCAGATACAGAGGTGTGGACAGAAAATATGTTTCTAAGGCATTAGATTGATGAGCACAAATATGCCAACCATTTTCTTTTTATGTTTTTGTTGTTGTTGCAGTGGAAAGCAGAGGCTAATAACCTGCTTCCAGAGACTTTGACCTTGACCCTGACTCCTGCTACTGTGGACGGTAAAATACTGATGAAATATTGTTTGAAATTTGACATGAATTATTAATGTCTTGAGGCTGGAATACACTGCATTCTGGAGGAGCAGATGCCTTTTGCTGAAAGTCATAGATTTCGGGTGGTCGGAATTGACCAATTTTACAAAAAAGTATTGGTGCAGTCCATTTATACCCGGAAGTTGGAAATTCAGAGTTCCCAGTAGGAACTTTTAACTGGAACGCCCCCCTCAGGTTGGAGTTACAACTCGGAATCTCGTAGGAACTGCAACAACCCTGACTTGAGAATCAAAATGGCTGCTCAGTGCATGAACAGTAAGTGAGTAGTAGTAGCAGTGCTTCCCACACATAGACTTTACTTGGGCGGGCCGCCCAGGTTTATTAGCGGCCGCCCAAGTATATTTGGAGACACATTTTTGCTTTTATTATTTTTATCCTCTTATACTTTTATATATATTTCGTACCTGCTCGTTATGTGCGCGTCAGAGCTGTTTACTCCCGCTAACATTCCCACGGGCGCTGCATTTTGCAAAGTCACAAGGTGGCGCTGTTGCCCGTTCTACAAGCTCGCTTTTCAGACTGCTTCAAAGCGATTCTCAATCAATGGAAAGCGCAGATTTATGCCAAGCGATTGCTAATGAACTCAAGTTGATGAATTATTACAATGTCTACTTCATGGCCTTTTATATAAAATGTTTTATATGGTTGTAAGAATCTGAAGGATCAGCCTGCAATTGTGTAGACATTTCAAAATAAGAGTCCCAGTGTATTTTGGGCTTGTTTATAATTAAAAGTCACATGCTAATTTTTTTCTTTTTCTTTTGGGCATTATTGGTATTTTAGTTACACAATAAATTGTATTTAATTTGATTTCCATTTAATTCATAGTAAATTATTGTAGTCTCCCCCACAGGAAGAAAAGACTAAGAACATTATTTGACACATATATTATTCATTTTATAAATTTTACTAGTAAAATCTGTGTCCCATTTACTGAGAGAGACACTATATGACAGAAAGGAGAACCATTTAAATGCTGTAATTTTGCATAATTTACAATGCATAATATTAGTATATAATTAAATGTAATAGTATGCTATGTAATTAAAATTAATTTCAATAAATAAAAATACAGTCAAAAATCACACATTATTTGTTTGTCACATGTAGTAGACCATTTTTGTGCCGTGGGTAATAGGAGGATTTTTAGTATATTTCAAACCTGTGGGAAGCACTGAGTAGTAATATATTGTTAAGCCCTTGTTTGTCTGCGTTTTAATGAACTCAGTGGTGCACAGAGTACTATCCAACCTCTATTTGTGAACGTGATACTTATCTGTGCACCATTTGTATTCCGAAAGAGCAAGCACAACAAAGGTTTGCCTGGACACGTCCATCTTGGTTTTCCAACATGTGTACTGGAATGTGATGTGTCAACTCAAGTGTGACGTCATTACTAGCACATCTGACTTCAGAGGTAAATGGAAAGCACCATTTGACAGGCACCTACTGTGATTTTTTTAAGCTCCAGACTGTGATTCCGTCCATTTGGAGGATATCAAACTTTGATTTTTGAGTCAATTTTAGAACAGTTTTGTTTGATTTTTTTTGTGTTCGAAATGACTTGAAAGTCTGGTATTGTGTGATCCTCAGTCGTTTAGTGTATGATGGCCTGTAACCAGCATGTGTCTGATGCCTAGAGTTATAAAATAAATCTGTTCAGAAGTTGTGTAGTGTATTCCAGCCAACATCATGGAATCATTCAATACAATGTTTAAAACCATTGTTTACCCTGCCACAGAATATAGTGTACTGCTGTTATATTGACAGTGTCCTCTCAGAAGGAAGGACTCTTGGAAGAGAGTGACACTCTTTCTCCAGAGGCTGTGCAGCTCTTCAGCTCTCTCACCTCACTGCAGCCCAAGATCTTTGCACATCTCCAGGTGACCATGTCCTGAATTGACAATTTTTTTTGATTAATGCGAACATTAAATGAACATTCATTCATTCATTTTATCATTTGCAAACATGGGAAGGTTACTTTTGAATGTTCTCTGAACACTCTGAAACAAGTGGTAACACATAAACGTTTTAATTGGATGTTCGTCTAACAATTTTTAAGAAAAAAAAAGTTAATAAATAATGTTTTTGTGCTTGAGTTTTGAGAAGACCAGATAACTTTGAACAGATGTTCTCCTAATGTTAGTGGAAGAATGTTTGTATAACTTTGAGAGAACCTTGCCTGGATTGATTTCTGAGAATGTTCCCTGTATGTTCCCTCTTCTCTTGTCTGATAGGCAATCCAGCTACAGCCAGCCTTGTGTCCAGTTGAAGACTCTGCCCAACCTACAACAACACCACCAGAAGCCCAAGAGCTGTCCAGTCCTGCACCTCCACAGCCTGTTCTGCTGAGTCCGTCCCAGTTCCTCCAGTCGAGTGGCAGTGGTGGTGAAAGCATATCTCTGTGTGACCCCCCGACCCTGCTCGGCATGAGTCAGCTGGTGAGTGTGACTAACGTCGGAGCTGAAGGTGGCATCACACAGATCCTGCTGGAGGACGGACAGGCCATTCCAGTCCAGATTGTGGACCCTTCAAGCATAGGTAAGTACATGGCAACACAGAAATAGAAAAAAAAAAAATCTCTATTTTTTTATTGGTTCCCATGTTTAACCAATTAGAATCATGAAAATAACATGTAAACCTGTTGTTTCTTATTGCTCAGCTTTGACTTCCCCAGCAGATGACACTTCAGTTAAATAGGACATTGGGAAATCTATGGATGTGTCAGCAGAGCCAGACAGAGGCTGGAAATACAACAATGACAAAAGAAAAGAAACGGCCTTGTCTGTGACAGAACAGCGTTTGACGATTGAGCTCTTAGATCAATGGAGGACTGATTCATTGTATCAAGTACAGTATTATGTAAACTCATGCAATATTGATTTGTATTATTATTTGTTTCCATTTCCCATTATTGCTATTTTAATTTATTACAGTGTTGACTGGAGAAAAAGGCAATTTCTCAAAAGTATGAATGAGATCAAGATTAAATATTTAAAGCTAATTGTCTTGTGTTGCATTCATTTGTGTTACCTTGTTCTCTTTGAATGGTTGCTTCCATTGATCCATCAATGACTTCCACACATAATGAGTTTGAATTTTCTTCCATGTATTCTGATGTTGCTGTTGTCGTTGTAACAAGACTGATCTTCTGCCAGGAACATCAGGTCAATCTGCTGCTGTCCAGAATCAGGTGGTCTGTCTTCGTCTGGCATCTCCGCTGAGACCTGTCCACTATGGGTGACCCTACCAGTAGTTGTGAAGTACCAGTGGCGTAGCTCTCAGCATCACTGATGCACACAAGCCCTCACAGCACGTCAAGCTGCAAACCGTGTGAGGGACCCTAACCTACCCTAACCGCATATCAACCAGCCACTCAAAACGTCCTAACAACCATAGAGCAACGCACGAAAAACCTCTCAGAAGAGTCCAGCAACCGCAAAGAAACACACTAACAACCGCACAAAAAACCTTGTCAACACACAGGAAACCACCCAAAACATCCCAACAACCTCGTAGCAAAAACACTTAGAACATCCTGGGAACCGAATATCAATGCACCAACAATCACCAAAAACATCCTAACAACCAGACAGCAATGTGCAAAAGACTTACTCCAGAAAATAAAACTTACTATATAAAATAAAACTTATTATAGAAAATGAAACTTACTATATAAAACTATAAACTTACTCTCTGACTATATACAGTATTTACATGCGTCAGTCCCGCTGTGTGATCCTCTGGCTCCATGTGACGCTGTGATGACTCAGTATCTGGGCTTCTTTCTTCGGGGTTCCTCAGGCAGGGGCTCTTCACTGATGTCCACGTGGATTCGAGGAGCAAAGCTTCTGCTGGTTGTGAAGAAGCTCTCAGTGATCAGGACACGTCCATCAGGCTGCTCCGTCTCCACCAGTGAAGGGCGCTTGAGTGTCTCCCACAGCCGCTGCTTGATCTTCAGTCCCAGCTCAAGACTAGGGACGGCGGCGACCGCAGCGTGTCTTCATCATGGGCTCCACCACAGAGCTGTAGATGTCCTGGTAGTCCTGCACGCTGCAGCCGTGGATGGAGACCGGCTCTTCTTGCTGACACACGTCCACTGAAGACACTGAGGCTGCTGGACGGATGTCAGGAAGGACAGCAGCGTTCTTCAGGTAGCGCTCCTCCAAACCTGTGGGTCTTTGAGCTTTCCCAGAGATACAGCTGTAAGTGTGATCCAACCTGATTACAGCTGCCAGCTGTGAAAGCTCACAGGGGTCTGGACTGGAAGAGACGCCCTCCACCAAGAATCCCCTCAGGTGTGTGGGAAGAGCCCTGGATCTTCTCGGGCGACGCTGCTCCATAAAGATGAATCAAGAATAACTTTGATGAAATGTTTGAAGTTGTATAGATGTGATGAGCTTGTAGCTTCAAGGCTTCAGATACAGTTGTTTTGATTTCAAATATCAACTCAAGCTGCTGGACTGACAGAGAATGTTGAGGCTCATTTAAATGTAAACAACACTTGATATCATCAGTAAGTCCATTAGAGCAGCTGTACTGTATGCTTCTATATTATCATTATCATCTTCATTCACAGTTTATATATGCATGTATATATATATATATATATATATATATATATATATATATATATATATATATTCCTCATCTTTGTGTGCATGTAGTGGTGTCTGTTAAGGCCAGCATCATAATTAGGAACTGCTCTATATTAGTGGTTCATGAATGAATTTGTGTGTTGAATGAATCTTAAGTGAACGAATCATTCTTGCACTGACTCGTATCTTTTGTTCATTGAAGTCTCCTCTTTTTGAAGTGCTCATCTGCTTAACAAGCCGGTAGTATTGGAGAGCGGCCTGTGTAAATCTTGTTGGTGAATGAATATTCAGATGAACATACATATTTTTGTTTACATTTTTATTTATTCTTGCCTTTTTTTCTAGCTTGTTAAATGTCCAGTAGCTGACCAAATAAAGCAAAAACAACAGATCTGCTCAAATTATCAAATTAATTCTGTTTTTAACCCGTGTCTTGATTTTGTAATTGAAGACACCAAAGACAAAAAGAAACTTGAAGTTGTGAACAAGAAACATTGAGCAGGTGAAAAGAAGAACGCAAAGACACATTGTATGTTTTGGCAAAATGTATAGTCATTGTCAATCTAATGCCATTTGACTTGATTTTTCTATCTCAAAATAAAATCAACAAATTAATTATTTTAAAGCATGCAAGTATATGCTTTGTTTACGGTCTTCTGTTTGCTAACTTACAAATCAATGCATATTTTTTATCCACTGGTCTTATTGGCTAGTTAAATAATATAATAATTCATAATGATGTCTTACATTATTATGAATTGTAATATAATTGTACAATGTAAGACAATTACATTATTTTACAGTCTATGGCTGCAACTAACGATAATCAATTAATCTATTGATTATTCCTTCATATAATCTAAAGGCCTATTTTATTTTCTATATTTTTATATATATTCCACATCTTGCTCCAAATACTGAAAGCTTTTATTAATGTGTGTATGTATGTATGTGTATACATGACGCTGCAGAGAATTATCACCATCATCATCTGCCACACAATCACAGATGTTAAGTTAAATATAAATTTGGCTGTTTTGCAGCTCCTTTATACAGTTTTCTATTTTTACTATTTTCATTACCTTATGAAGACTAATCCTCTGCATGTTGAATGTTTGTGCATGGTCTTTCGACTAGGTCCTTTGACTTTTTCATGTTCAGGCTGCTAATGATAATTCAATTAAAACATGAACTTTCTGATACCTGTTTGTCTTTTTAATCCTTGAGCCGTTGTGTAACTCGAGGTCCATGCGGTGATCTTTCAAACTTATATTCTACTATAGTGCCACATTATAACTACATATAAAATATGAGAATATACCTTAACAAATCTTTCATCTCGTTTATGACAAAAGTTTCTGCTGTGGCCAGTAGAGGGCGCTGCTCACTGTATGCCAGTGGTTCTCAACCTCTTTGATCCAAGGCTCCCTCTGTTGTCCACATCAATATTTGAAGGAATTTTAGATCCTAACATGTATAGAAAAATATATATTCTTTATAAAAATGGTATATAATAATAATAATAATTTACTTTCCTGGTCTAGAAATCACTTATAAAATTAGGATACCTCATATATAGGTTTTCCAAGTACGGAAGAGGATTAGGGCCAAGCAAAATAAATAAAATAAAATAAAATAATTAATAAAATTAAAACTATCTCGAGATTAAAGTTGTTAAATTTCCAGAAAAAACTTGTTAAATTTCGAGAAAAAAGACGAGATAAAATGTTGAGAATAAAGTCATTAAATTACGAGAAAAAAGTTATTAAATTACGAGAACAAATTAGTTAAATTATGAGAAAAAACTTGTTAAATTTCGAGAAAAAAGTCGAGATAAAATGTTGAGAATAAAGTCATAATTTAATGAGTTTATTCTCAACATTTTATCTCGACATTTTTCTCGTAATTTAATGAGTTTATTCTCAACATTTTATCTCGACTTTTTTCTCGAAATTTAACGCCATTTTTCTCATAATTTAACGAATTTGTTCTTGTAATTTAATGACTTTTTTCTCGTAATTTAACGAGTTTATTCTCAACATTTTATATCGACTTTTAACGAGTTTTTTTCTCGTAATTTAACGAGTTTATTCTCAACATTTTATCTCGACTTTTTTCTCGAAATTTAACGAGTTTTTTTCTTGTAATTTAACGAGTTTATTCTCAAAATTTTATCTCGACTTTTTTCTCGAAATGTAACGAGTTTTTTTTCATAATTTTATGAGTTTATTCTCAACATTTTATCTCGACTTTTTTCTCGAAATTTAACGAGTTTTTTTCTTGTAATTTAACGAGTTTATTCTCAAAATTTTATCTCGACTTTTTTCTCGAAATGTAACGAGTTTTTTTTCATAATTTTATGAGTTTATTCTCAACATTTTATCTCGACTTTTTTCTCGAAATTTAACGAGTTTTTTTCTTGTAATTTAATGAGTTTATTCTCAACATTTTATTTCAACTTTTTTCTCGAAATTTAACGAGTTTTTTCTCGAAATTTAACAACTTTAATCTCGAGATGGTTTTATTTTTTTATTATTGCTTGGCCCTAATCTTCTTCTGTATCTAAGACAATGTAAATTATGGTTCTTTAAAAGAAAAAAGGTTGTTGAGGGGGTGAATTAAAAGAATAATATTTTGATTTTTGGTTGTTTTAGCTTAAATCATTGTAAGTCATCTTGAGGCCCCGTTGGAAGTTTGATGAAGGCCCCTAGTGGGCCCTGGACCCCCTGGTGGAGAACCACTGCTTTATGCAGGATCCTCACATAATTAATCACATGTTGTTGTTGCAGAGACTCTCCTACAGAAAGTTAATGCCTCAAAATGGTGAACATGATTTCACCAACTGCCATTATTCCACTTTGAAGTCTTCTATGTAAATGACCTTTGAAATGGTGATTTCTGAACAAACCTTTTTTTGCAGATTAGTTTAAATTAATGTTCAGGTTTGTTGTATTTATGTAGAACGTCAAACGTCTATACTTTAAAAAAAGAAAAATCCAGTTTGAGCAGGTGCAATTCAAAAGTGCTGATATGACAAAGTGAGATGATGTGATCCAGCAGATTTTCACATGTTTTCACACCTATTGAAACAAGCACCCATGCAGCTTTAAGCGCTGGTGTGGGACTTTACTGCATGAACCCAAAAGAAGGAATCACAGCACATCTTTGAGTATGTCCTCAGATGTGGGCTCAGCCAAGCCAAGCAGCTTCAACAGGGTGAAATAGGAGAAAATCCAGGGACGAGAGATATCCTGCGTCTGCTCCAGCCCTTCTGACTCCACAAAAAGACCCCTGTGAAACTGTAAGTGCTGCTCCAGTGCTGCCCTCTGCCTGTTATCGAGAGAAATACACTATACTTCACATAAAGCTCCTGCACAGTTTGAAAAATAGCAATATTATGCTTTAGTGTTTTGTAAGTAAAATTGTAAGCATTTTTTTTTTCTTCAAAATTAACAAAAATTTAAATAATGAGTGAGTACATCTTCCAAACCATATTTTGCCTTATCCTAAATCACTTTAAATATTTAAATAAACTTTAAATAATTTTAAAACTGTTGTTTTTAACAAGTCAAAAGGCACAGAGGTGCAATCAGATTCATGTTCCTCCACAAGTAACTTGTAGTTTTATGCTTTAACCACTAGAGAGCCAAAAGTAACATAGTGCAGCTTTAATGTTCTCACATGTAGGAACTTAAGTTGATGAAACATTGATGGAGTTCTGAATGAACGTGTTTGTTGTGGTGGTGACAAACCTGGCAAACAGCTCAGCCTGCAGTCTGGCCTCCTGTTCAACGTGCATCGCTGCTTCCTCCTCCTTCCTCCTCCTCTCCTCAGCAGCTTTCCTTCTCTCCTCCTCCTCCTCCTGCTGTCTTCGCAGGTACTCCAGTCTCTCAGCCTCCTCCATCTCTGACAGCTTCCTGCGCTCCTCCTCCTTCCGAGCTTCCTCTTCCAAACGCTGGCGTTCCAATTCAGCTGAAAATGAGGACAGTCATTCATTCATTGGTTCACTTATTCATAAGGCAGTATATTTGCAGGATATTTACATTTTAATGTAGTAGGATGTATAATGATATATGTGGTTCTCCTCCAAATGAACACTTAGGTGATGCATTGCTGCACAGACTGTTGGGTAATAGCCTGCAGGTTTGGCATCAAGGGTGCAGCACAGTGCCCATAAATTCATTGTGAGCACCCTTTTGAATCATGAAAATGACCAGTGGGACTCCCTATGGTCTTCATGGACATGTGCAAGTGAAGGACACAAGACCGCAAGTGTGCCATTTTTGGGACAGGGCCGTAGTACTGTGGTCAGTATTGCTATTGTCAAGACTGAAATCCAGACCATGGCCACACGTTTGAAACAGTTGCTCTGTAGGGACGGTAGTGTGGTAACTCATGCAGGCTGCTCTGTTCCAAACCTAGTGAGCTGCTTAAATAGGCAAAATAACAACCGCGCAAAAAACATCCCAACAACCTTGTAGCAAAAACCACTTAGAACATCCTGGGAACCGAATATCAACACACTGACAATCACCAAAAACATCCTAACACCACAACAACAATGTGCAAAAGATTTACTCCAGAAAATAAAACTTACCATAGAAAATGAAACTTACTATAGAAAATATTTTTATTAAGTATACATATAAAGTTCAAGTATATTTTTAAGTATGTAGTAAGCAGGGCTTGACATTAGCAACCGCCAACCCACCAAATGCGGGTGGATTTCAGCAGTGGCGTGTAACACAGTCACTCCTACTAGCCACTTTGACAGGTTGAAATTTATATATAATATATACATTTTTCAGTTGCAGTCTTTTAAAAAGGCATCTGAAATAATAAACCAAGAGCAATGTAGTGTTACCAGCTGCACTTAGTTTTTTTCTTTTTCTCGCTCTCTCATCTCTAAGTAAGCTGACACATAAACCTGACTCCTCTCATTTACTCATTTCATTTGCTGCGGATGAACATTTTTGGTGTTACATAGGGCTTGAATTTTGCCGTGGGATTGCGTGTAATTTTAGTCATTCCCACAGATTTTGTGCTCTCACCCAAAGTGCGCGACATAAAGCCGCCTCTCAGTACTAAATTGAGTTTGTTTTCACTGCTTATTGCACTTAAAGGTGCTCTAAGTGATGTCACGTGTTTTTAGGCCAAAACATTTTTTGTCACATACAGCAAACATCTCCTCACTATCCGCTAGCTGCCTGTCCCCTGAACACACTGTAAAAAAACGCGGTCTCTGTAGTCGCCACAAGCTCCAAAAACGGCAATAAAAACAAACTGGTGCAGCCTGGACCACGAAACATAATAAACATGCTCCAGCCAATAACCGACAAGAATGATTTTAAATGCGCGTTCATGACTCTTTCAGGAAGCACGGATGGGAGGGGGAGGAGGAGGAGGGAGGGTCTAGCTAGCCTCTGTTTTGTTTGACAACACTTCGAACGTCAACAGGAAGTTACTCCACCCAGAATCACTTAGAGCACCTTTAAACAGTCAAATACACATGAAATAATGTCAAAATGCCAGTCGTGGCAAGGAAGTGAACATAAAAAAAAGTTGAGAAAGAAAACAAATGTGTAACAATATAAGGGATCCGTGAGTCAGGTCTTAAGGTGCGGTCACACTGCACTTTTCGTTCCATTGACTTCCATTCAAATGCATGTGAATGCGTCAGACCGAAAACGCAAGCTTGTGCGAAAAATTCCGCATTTCGTCACATTAGTGTGACCGCGGCTTTAAAGTGACAGAAGCCTAATATACCATGCTGCCAAATTATGACCTAATACTAAAAAAAAAACTCTATATGGCAGTTTTTCCCCTTGGTATCAATGTCCAAATTGTGGCCAGTGAAAATGCTGAGAGGCTTGTAACTTTGGAAAACCACTAGCCACTCAGCATTTTCACTGGCAACTGATGAGCAAAAAAGTTTAAGGATTAGTTCACTTTCAAATGAAAATTAGCCCAAGATTTACTCACCCTCAATAGATGTATATGACTTTCTTCTTTCTGACGACTGGCGAAAGCTCGATATTTGACTTCATAAATTGTTTAAATATGGATATTTTTTTACACAAACGCATCACTTCGCTTTAGAAGGCCTTTATTAACCCCCGGAGCCATGTGAAGTACACGTTTATGATGGATCATGGATGTGGATGGATGCACTTTCTTCAGCTCATACTAGTGACTCCCATTCACTGCCATTATAAAGCTTGGATGCATCAGGATATTTATTCATATTTCTCTGATTGTGTTCATCAGAAAGAAGAGAGTCATATACACCTAGGATGGCTTGAGGGTTAGTAAAGCTTGGGCTAATTTTCATTTGAAAGTGAATTAATACTTTAATGTCAAGCCCTGGTAGTAACTAAACTAATATCACTGTACTAATAGTATACTTGTAAGTGTATTATTTCAATTCTACTTGGGACTAAACCAGCCCACTTTTTAGTGTATAAAAGTATACTCTACAATAACAGTAGTAAAGTACACAGCTAGTTTACAGTTATGTTTTTCATTTGTACTGCTACTATACTACAAGTGAACTTTGGTATACTGATACTTTACTAGTTAAATACTTGTTACTAAATACTAAATATACAAGTATACTTGTTTTACGTTGTTTTCTTTAAGTGAACTTAAATTATACTTATAGTTTAATATTTATATATAATTTTTGCACTTTAAAGTATACTATGTTCATATTTAGGTATTCATTTTTATACTTTTTTACGTTCAACAGAGCCACCTCCAGCATTTCATGGCCCCCAGAATATTTTGTTGTATGAATTCTGAACATGTAATAAATCAAAAGAAAGAACAGAGTCTCTGCTTTAAAAAAAAAAAATCATGCCTTCATGCCTTTTTTTTCAAACAACATTTGAATGTAGGAAAGTTTCTAAAAACGGAACATTTTGAACAAAAAAAAAAAATCAACTATATCCATATCAGATTCAGAACGAAGATCATAACATAGTAGATTGCCTCCATCAACACCCCCAAAGTCCTACAGCCTAGCTTTTCCTGCGTCGACAATTCATTCGGTAACGTTTTTGATTTATATGCTGTTTAAAAGTTGATGATTGCCTTATTTTACATGTGCATATGCAATGCTTCTATCACTTGTTTCTGCTTCCTCTTTATGGATTCCTCATGGAAACATGGATTGCAGGTGTTGTGCCGAATTTCAACTCCCTGCCAAATTATTACCCCCCCAAGTATACAGGTTGGTGTAGGATTAGGTGTGGGGTTGTGGTTAGGATTAGGGGTGAGGTTAGAATAAGGCCAATCAGGTATTAACTTCAGCGAGGGGGGTAATAATACAAAAAAAAATTTCATACTCAGAATTAGGACGTGTTTTCTTTATGAATCAATATTTTCAAACAATGTAAGTTTATACAACAGTATGTAAAACTATGTGAAAAAGTATATAATAGGCTACTCAATCAAAAGAGTAAACACAACTACAAGCCAAGTATACTTGGAATACTTAATCTTTTGATTGAGATATACTTAAAGTATAATTGAGAATAGGTCAGAAAAGTTTCTTAGAAGTACATAAAGTATATATCTAAAAAGTACATAAAAAGTAGACTGAAAGTATACTTTCTTATTTTTAGTTTAAATTAAGCATACTAATAGCACACTTGAATAAACTTCATTTTTGTAAGGGTTGGCAGGCCCAGAATGCACAGTTCAAGAAATCCAAATCATGCACAAGGTAATATGTTGATAAAAGGTGATCATTCAGTATTTAAAAACATTGATTTAAAAAATAGTAAGTCATATTTTCAGGTTAATTAGAGCATTGACTTGGTAGCTTAGCAACATGCTAATGTCAAACTTTATTAAAAATCAATTTTGAGTCTGTTTATATGACACTGAGAGGCTGTCTGTACAGTGTTCCACTTGTTTGTTTCTGTGATGGTGAGAATAGAGAGGCAGTTCACACAGACCATGTTTTTGCATGATTCCACATGTCTTTTGCAGTGTCTCGGTCATGAGACGGCTTTCTGAAAACACAGACGGCGCTCAAGTTATTCGAAGTTCAACTTTTAAAAAAACATGTTTTTAAACCTTGAGTGAAAAAGTTTTTGAAATTTGTGAAATTCAAGGCAGTGGAATGAAAAAAATGCAAGGTCTGTGCAACTTACATTCCAAAAATCTTACTTTTTTTTTTTCACATTTCACTGCATCTCGTTTATTTAACTTCACAGCTTTTCTTGTGTATCATTTTTTTATGTAAACATGCGATAGGACACGTTTGACTGTTGCGCTTTGCATCTTTTGCAGCATCACACACAACACATCTTTTTTCCCCTTTATTTTAACATGACAAAACAAAGAACATTGATCATAGTTCACCACAAGTGCATTCCAACACAAACCACAGATACATGTAAAAAATAATAAAAGCCTCATATTTGCATCAAATGATTTCTAAAAACGCAGCACTCAAGTTAACTTTTAAAAAATGCGCCTCTAGACTGTGCTTTTTTTTATTCCACTGCCCTGTGTCTTGCATTTTTAAAAGCAAAATCACGTTCTGTGTAAATCAGCTCTTAGAAGGCAGCCGTTTATGTAGGGAATAGCAGCTTGCTAGGGTTTGAAACATAGTCATTATCTTGATTCAGATCTTGTAGTAAGTTTTCACAGTAGTGTCACAGAATTCACTCCAAGAGATATGGAATCAAGACTGTCACGTGTTAAGGGCCCCAACCAAACAAAGACCACTACTGCATGGATATTTACCAGCCTGCCGTTTCTCCTCTTCCTGTCTTTCTCTCTGAAGCCGTTCCAGCAGCCTCCTCTTCTCCTCCTGTCGTCTTCTTTCTCTGTCCTTCTCTGCTTGCTCTCTCCTCTGTCTCTCCATCTCCTCCTCTTGTCTTCTTCGTCTCTCATCTTCTTCTCTAATCTTCCGTAACCTGCATATATCACAGTGATAGTTTCTTTCCAGTGTCTGCAGGATATAGTTTTTCGTTACAGTATTTGCTTCCAAAAAGCAGTGACGCATTGTACCTCGCTTCCTCTGCTCTCTTCCTCTGTTCTTCTTCCAGTTCCATCCTCATCCTCTCTTCTGTCGCCTCTTTTTCTTGCTGTCTCTTCTTTTCCTCCTCTCTCTCCCTCCGTTTCTTCTCCACCTCCAGACGACGGCGCTCTGCCTTTTCAGCCAGCGCTGCAGCTTTTTTGTCTGTTTGGTTAGTGGGCACCTCGCTGCTTTTAACCTAATAGTCAAATCAAAGGTAGGGTTATGAATATCACAATAACATGACAGGTGATTGTTTTACCATTATTTATAAGTACTTAAGCAATATCACACAAGAACAAGAGTGCTGATATTCAGATGAACAGCACAACTACCAATGTGATATTACTTATAAATTGTTCAATGAAAAAGAAGGTTCTAGAGTTAAATTTCTAATTAATTATCTCCATACAGGAATTGTTTTTTATAACTTTTAAAGACAACCTTTATAGACCAAGCTACAAGGTTGTTAATCAATGATATATGCTTCTGATGAAGCCATCAGCCTTCCTTATTTCAACTTCATTATAAAAAAACATGTTCAACAGCAAAATTTCTAGTGAAAAAAAAAATTACCCATGATTCTGTAGAGAAATATCCACCAATCAGAGAAAGCAAATTGTGCAACAAGCAAATCATGTGAAAAGAGCTCTTTAGCACCCACCCACTGCCATGAAGCTTTGCAAAAGACATAATGGGAAAATTACTTCCAGAAGCTGCTGAAAAAGTGGGCGGGCACTATTAGGCATTATATATTGAGTAAATTTCGTTCAAGACACGGTATTTCCAGTTACTTCTAATGTCTAAGTTTGCTCTATCAATGCAAATAGTTCAAAATGAAGTAAAATCTGAGTCGCAACACTGTGCAACAAACAGTGTTATTTTGTTCCTGAATGAGTCAGTGTTTATTAGCGAAACGGTTAAGTAAACTATTCAATGACTCACTTATTTCATTCCTGAATGAATCAGTATGTCTTGAACAAACTGATGAATGAAAGATTTGTTGACTCATTTATAAAGTCTGTCACTTGTCGCCACCTACTGTAACTGCAGACAGTCACTGTAAAATCCTCACTAGTGCACTAACAGTCTGATATATTATCCGAGTGTATACAATTATATAGATGAGGGCTAGCCAGTCCTGCTCCTGGAGGGCTACCATCCTGCAGAATTTATCTCCAACTGTAACCAGACACACCTGAACCACCTAATTAAAGTGCTCAGGATTACTTGAAAACAACAGCCAATTGTGTCTGAGCAGGGTTGGAACTGAAGCCTGCAGGAAGGTAGCCCTCCAGGAGCAGGGTTGGCTACCCCTGGTATAGATATCTAACTGTTGAATGAGAAATACTCACATCACTGCCTGTCTCAGATTTAGTGGGGTCTGAGGCAGGAGGGTGTTCTGACTGAGGAGGCAGGTGGATGAGAGACAGGGGTGCTGGGCTGCACGGGCCGCAGTGGGCTGCCACCCCCATTGAGGTGGCTCTGATGGAGTTCTGTGAGAGTCTGTGAATGCTGGCATCTGAACGTGCTGTAATGAGTGAGTGCTGCGATCTGTGAGTGCTGTAAGCTGATCTGGGAGAGTCCTCATGTGCTTCATGTGTGTCTGTATTCTCTGAGTCTGTATCAGCATCCATGTCATCCCCAGAGTCAATGTAGTTTTGTTCTTGTGTGTTCTCAGTGTTTTGTAGTTGGTCATCCTCTGTGTCGTGAGTTGTTACCTCTCTCTGAATGGTCATCTGTCTCTCAGGCTCATCCAATGGATTTGCCATCCATTCAGCTTCCTGTGGCCGAGGTTTTCCTGAAACAAATGCATTAAAATGAGATTTTCTTTGACATGTTCTTAATTTTGTTCTGTTTATGAAATGTTTTCTGTTGAAGAAAACATGATTGCTGTCTTAAAACCTGATGAGTTGCCTCTAAAAAACATAAATATACACTAGTTTTCAAAAGTTTGGGGTCTGTAAAATGGTTTAAAGGTTTTTTAAAAAGAAGCCTCTTATGCTCACCAAAGCTGCCTTTTTCATAAAAAATACAGTAAAAATAGTAATATTGTGAAATATTATTACAATTTAAAATAACTGTTTTCTGTATATATATATATTTCTGTGATGGCAAAACTGAATTTTCAGCATCATTACTTCAGTCTTCAGTGTCACATGATCCTTCAAAAATCAATCTAATGTTCTGATTTGGTGCTCTAACATTTATTATTATTATCAAAACAGTTGTGCTGCTTAATATTTTTCCATCTTTAATGAATGGAAAGTTCAAAAGAACATTTATTTGAAATTAAGATTTTTTTAAAATAAATGTTTTAACATTATAAATGTCTTTGCTTTCAATTTTGATCAATTTAATGTATCCTTGCCGAATCAATTATAAAAAAAACATATAGTATACATATAAAAGTGTACATAAAATCAGTTTATTTATAATTATTTTAAACTATTAATGTAAAACTTCATGATGTCTTTACTTATCTCAACATAAACTCACCTACAACAAATGCTGGTTGACCCTTTTTCTTCTTTATAACTTTAACTATTGAGTTCTGGGCTTTTTTAGGCTCTTCCTTTTCTTCTTCAGCCTCTTCTATTTTCTGTTTTTCTGTTTTCTTTTTCTTCTGCAGATTGAGTGCACATTATAACAATTATAAGGTGTATAAAATAAATAAGAGCATATGGACTTAGTATGTGACTCACTTTCTTAGAGGTAGAAGTGGTATCGTCAGGGACACTGGTATTCTGGGTCTCAATGTCTTTATGAATTTGAACAGTCTTCCCCTTTGATTTGACAGTTTGCTTATTAAGCTTTTTATTTTTCTTTACTTTCTGTTCCGCATCTTCTCTTCCACCTGTGTTCTTTGAATGACCCATGCTGTCAAAAATAACAACAAAGGATATCAAATATAATTGGGAATCAACTGGAGGACAGAGTCGGAAGTCTGGTGTTGGGGTTAAGATACAGCCCAGACGGAGTGAGGTAGGGAGTGAGAGAGATTTACTGATAAGAGCTCAGATGTGAAGCGATACCCTAATCTCCTCTCGGCTTTCTCACTGCTCACAGGGCCTGAGAAGGGTTCGGGCTGAAATCTGAGCTGCAATCAAAGAGCGCCAGAAACCGGGA
The DNA here is from genome assembly GCF_018812025.1 of Megalobrama amblycephala. Taxonomy (NCBI): domain Eukaryota; kingdom Metazoa; phylum Chordata; class Actinopteri; order Cypriniformes; family Xenocyprididae; genus Megalobrama; species Megalobrama amblycephala. Next base: position 20,616,934 of record NC_063049.1, read on the forward strand.
TGGATGGAGTGACGAGAGAGGAATGCAAACAGTGATTAGACAGGATATTAATGAGTCCCTAAAACCTTGGAGCCAGGCTGTTTGACCTCTGTCTGACCTCTGACTCGATGTCGCAACCTGCTTTGTGTATGTCCAAAACACAACAGGAATGCAAGCAGGCTGATGATTGAAGAGGTAAAAACTGATGAAGCGACGGAAAGCGAGAGGGAGGAGTTCAGGGAAATTAAAAAGATGTTTAGGAGATTGACTTACCATTAATTAGAAAAAGCACTGGGTTGTATTTATTATTATAAAAAACCGTCTAACCCTCTCTGATAAACTATAATTATTAACTATAACTGCCAGTATTTTGTTACCGTTTCACTCTGACCGGGTCACAGTTTAGCACAACAATATAAACATTTGCAACATAATGCAATGGATATATTTGGATAGAGGGTTTACATTCAAATACACAAGCATGTCAATCATGCTTACTGGTCCTGGACATACAAAATTTATAAACACAAACACAAGAGCACAACATGACATGTGACTGACACTCACTCTGCCTCCATCGGTAATCCTGTCTGGATTTCTGTCTGTCCTTCAGGAGACAGAGACTCCGATGAATGTGCCCTGGGAGAGAAATGTGTTGATTTTGGACTGATAGCAGGCGCAGCACCTTTGGTCTTCTTTGACCCCCGTGTCACCCCTGTTTCCGGCTGTAAAGTTGTCTTTACTTTTCGGTTTCTTTGCACCCTAGTGGCCTCTTCTCCTGTGGGCAGAGTCACATCTATTTACTGTTGCGGTGAATATACAGAGACGTTTAAGTAAAACACTTAATGGATTTGAAGCAAGTAAATGCAAGAATGGTTCTTGCTCTATTCTTTTGGGTGGTAAACAGAGTCTACTCAGACTGTAAAATATAGGGCAGAGCTTAGATATCAGATCAGCACCATTGCTCTTTATGTTGCTGTGTTGAGCTGTAACTCAGGTTACCGGTTTTGTTGAGCTGGTGAGTTGTGGAGCTGCTCATTTCCTCTAATCTCTCCTCAGGTAAATAGACCTTGAGAGAGACGGGATAAGACTCAGTGAGATTAAAACAGGTGTTAATGGATAACTTATAATCGCATGCTACATGTTATACCAGAGGAAGAATTACCTGTGCTTCCTGAATTATTTCACTGTCAGAGCTGAAACAATCCTCCATCCTCCTGGCTTTAGTCTGCTTTGCATGTGATCTGACCTTAATCACCTACAGAAAATATTATCGCTCTTACACTACTGTTCAAATAATTTTTTAATATATATTTTTTAAATAAATTAATTCTTTTATTTAGCAAGGATCCACTGAATTGATCAAAAGTGACACTAAAGACATTTATAACATTTACATTTATACATTTATAACAGTGACATTTATATGTTAAAATAAGATTTATTGCTTTCAATTTATCAAAGGATCCTGAAAAAAATTTTTTTTTTTAATTGTAATAATACAGTGCCCTCCACAATTATTGGCACCCTTAGTAAATATGAACAAAGGTGGCTGTGAAAATAAATCCTTTTGATCTTTCATTCAAAAAATTCACAAAATTCTAACCTTTCATCGAAGTAAAACAACTGAAAGTGGGGGGAAACTCACATTATGAAATAAATGTTTTTCTCCAATACATGTTGGCCACAATTATTGGCACCCCTAGAAATTCTTATGAGTAAAATATCTCTGAAGTATATTCCCATTCATATTTAAATTTTTTTAGCACACCAGTGTGATCATGAACATGAAATTGTCCAGTCATGACTTCCTGTTCCACAGGAGTATAAACATGAGGAAACACAAATGCCAAATTCCCATAATCATTCATCACAATAAGTAAAACCAAAGAATATAGTTCTGATGTGCAGCAAAAGATTGTCGAGCTTCACAAAATAGAAAGTGCTGTAAGAAAATAGCTAAAGTATTGAAAATCCCCAAATTCCACTATCAGGGCAATAATTAAGAAGTTTCAATCAACTAAAAATGTTACAAATCTGCCTGGAAGAGGACGTGTGTCTAAATCGTCCTAATGCACGGTGAGGAGGAAAGTTTGAGTGGACAAAGACTCTCCAAGGATCATAGCTGGAGAATTGCAGAGATTAGTTGAGTCTTGAGTCTCAGAAAGCCTAAAAAAATATCAAACAGCACCTACATCCCCACAAGTTGTTCGGGAGGGTTTCAAGAAAAATCCTCTGCTCTCATCCAGAAAAAATCTCCAGCATATTCAGTTGTCAGACACGACTGGAACTTCAACGGGACCGGCTTCTATGGTCAGATGAAACTAAAAAAATAGCTTTTTGGCAGCAAACCCACCAGATGGGTTTGGTGCACACATGGATACAAAGTACCCCATGCCCACGATCAAATATACTGCTGGATCTTTAATGTTGTGGGCCTATTTTTCTGCTGGAGGTCCTGGACATCTTGTTCAGATATATGGTATCATGAATTCTAGCAAATACCAACAGATAAAAAATCAAAACCTGACCACTTCTGCTAGAAATCCAATAATGGGCTGTGGTTCGATCTTCCATCAGGACAATGATCCAAAACAAACATCAAAACCAGCACAAAAATGTGTCACTGAGCACAAAATGAAGCTTCTGCCATGGCCATCTCAGTCCCCTGACATGAACCCTAAAGAGAATGAGTGGAGTGAACTGAAGAGAAGAAGCACCATCATGGAGCTGGGAATCTGAAGGATCTGAAGAGATTCTGCATGATCTCTTATCAGGTGTTCTCCAAACTCATCAGGCATTAAGAAGACGAATCAGAGCTGTTATCTTGGCAAAAGGAGGTTGCAAACAGTTTTGAATAAAAGGGTGCTAATAATTGTGGCCATTGTGTTTTAGAGAAAAACATTTATTTTATAATGTGAATTCTATAGTTCAAATGTTGATTTAGGCTTCATAGATTTTAATGACATCAAGTTAATCAGTTTTATAATAGTGTACTAAATGATATATAGGTAAAATAGGAAGATTTACCTGCGTCTCCTGGATTATTTCACTGTCAGCATCTACACAATCCTCCTTTCTCTTGGCATTACTCTGCTTTGCACGGGATCTGACTTTAACCACCTACAGAAAACATTATCGCTCTTACACTACCGTTCAAATAATTTTTTTAATATATTTTTTTAAATAAATTAATTATTTTATTTAGCAAGGATCCACTGAATTGATCAAAAGTAACACTATATAATACATTTATACATTTATAATGTTAAAATAAAATGTATTACTTTCAATTTATCAAAGGATCCTAAAAAAAAAAAACCATTTTAAATTGTAATAATATATCACAATATTACTATTTTTTTCTGTATTTTTGATCAAATAAATGATTAAATTATATTGACTCAAACTGTTGAATGATAGTATATTTCATTGTGATTTCTTCTAAATCAGTTAAAATTCTTCAAAATCGGTTGGAACTTTATAGTTCAAGTGTTGAATGGTAGCAAGTTGATTTAGGCTTCATAGATTATAATGACATTAAATTAATCAGTTTTATAGTAAAATAGGAAGATTTACCTGCGTCTCCTGGATTATTTCACTATCAGCATCTACACAATCCTCCTTTCTCTTGGCATTACTCTGCTTTGAATGGGATCTGACCTTAAACACCTACAGAAAACAATATCTCACATATTTTGAGTTTGTTATTCCATCTAAAATTGTCACTCTTTGGTCCGCTGGTCTGAAGATGGTTTAGGCCTCACAGATTATTAAGACTTCCTGGCTGCAGAGATTGAAGGTGACCAATCTCATAATATTGTACTAAACAAGAACAGGTGGAAGAGAAAGACTCACCTGTGCCTCCTGAATTATTTCACTGTCAGCGTCTAAACAATCATCCTTCCTCTTGGCAGTAGTCCGCTTTACACGTGATCTGCACTTAAACACCTATAGAAAACAGCACTTTACTTACTTTGAGTTTGTTATTTCCACTTAATTCTGTAGTATTTAGGTCAACTACTCTAAAGACTTAACAGATTATTAAGACTTTCTAGCTGCAGAGGTTGAAGGTCACCAATCTAATAATAACTTTCTAACTCACCTCTGCCTCCTGAATTATTTCACAGTCAGCATCTAAACAATCATCCTTCCTCTTGGCTGTAGTCTGTTTTGCACGTGATCTGGCCTTAAACAACTACAGAAAACAGCATCTCTCATATTTTATTGTGATTTCCACAAAACCAGTCATTTGTTTGTAACAAATCCCATAATGTGCTAAAAGAGGAAGACTCACCTTTTCTTGAATTATCTGACAGTCTAAATCATCCTGATCATCTTCTGCATTATTGTGTCGTGTGTGGACTTTCATCCTAAACACCTACAGAAAAGATTCACACATGTGATAGTAGTGATAGTTCCTGTTTATAATAGTATTCCAGTGACTTATTGATTCAGGATGCTGATCTTACTGTTGCATTGTTTCGTAGATAGTTGAAAGTGTAATGCAGAGGGAATTTTAAAGAGGCCATATTACGACATTTTTCAAAGTCTTGATTTTGTTTTTGGGATCTACTAGAATAGGTTTTCATGCTTGAATGTTCAAAAAACATATATTTTACATTGTTGCAGGCAGCCCCTCTTTTCTCAGTCTGTCAGAAACGCTCTGTTTCCTCGGAAAAGCACAATGTGATCGGTTGGACCAGTGTGTTGTGATTGGTCAACTGCTTTGAGCGTGTTTCGGAAATATAAAGGCCCTTACAATAAACCGCAAGTTTCATCACACTAATGCAACTCAACCAGGCCTCGCCTCCTTTTTTTGCGCATGTCATGGGCGGGAATTATTTAAATGAGGTATACTGTGACGTGTACGTTCCTGGAAGAAAACTCAAGGCTACAATCAGGCATTTTAGGGAGTTCGGAAACAGTGCCTACTGATATAGAGAATAACTCCCTTTGGAGTGGACTTTGTGTTTTGCAAATTTGCAGACTTTTTTCATGCACAAACTGCAACATTACATACTAAAGAAAGTAAAAAAAAAAAAAAAAAAAAAAAAAAAACCCATAATAGGTCCTCTTTAAATGAAAGTCATGCATGTTTGGAAGGACATGATGACATGAAATGAGACTCACCTGCGCATTATTAGCAAGTTTATTGTCAGAGCTTAAACAATCCTCCTCATTCTCATCCACCTCTTCTTCTTCCTCTTCTTCTTCTCCTCCTCCTCCCAGTTCTTCTTCTTCTTCTTCTTCTTCCTCCTCCTCCTCTTCATTAGTCTCTGCATGAGTGTTGACCTTAAACACCTACAGAAAGCAGCATTTCACCATTTATTTGTGATTTTTCATAAAATATTATCCTGAAATTCCTCGGAGGTCAGCATCGATTTGATATTCAGCTGAATACAGGTGTAAAAAGCCTCACCTGTGTCTTCTGGACTGTTTTATTGTAGGAACCTAATGGATGCTGCTTCTTCTTAGCATTAGTTTTCTCTGCAAGTTGACTGACCTTAAACGCCTATAAAAAAACACCACAAATATTTTGTGATTTTCACAAAACCAATTATCCTGAACAATTTCTAGATGTTTTCAGGCTCATAGATCATCAAGGCTTTCTGGCCAGAAGATGCAGTAAAGATCAAAACCTTGAAGAAAACGTCTGATGGCGCAAAGTTTTTGTGTTTTTGCCATCGCTCTGCACAATGTTAAGGACCACAGGGATGGAAAACTTCTCTGGTGCCAAAAAAGCACTTAGCAGTGTCCTTGAACTCTCAAAGAAGACAAAATCAATAGATTGCACCTTACATGTAGCTTGATTAATAACAACAAACTAATGATCAGCACATGCTGTGCTCCACACAGAAGTATAATAATATTAATTGAGAAGACAAGCATGCTGGCTTTGTCTGTGTAATGGAAATGTCATTAATTTGGGAACAGAACTGGCTTTCATTCAAAGGGATTAATCTGACTGCTATATTGAGGTGGAGTGCACTGAACTGTAGTTCATGGTTAATTCCTTCTTTCTCACTGTGAAATATTTCATACTAGATTATAAATGTGTCTCTCTGATTCATAGCAGATATAGTGAGATGTTGTGAGATCCAGGCAGGATTGCTTGAGGTCATACCTTATGACTAGAGTCAGGCTGTTCCATGTTAGAAGTAGTTTCTTCAGTAGTACTTGTGGCGACTTCCTCTGCAAACAGATATATAAATATTTGGACATCTAAATACAATAAGAAAGATGACAAATTGTTGCAGCCTGTGTTCTGTAAAATGTAAGTCATGCTGCATCCTGGGAGGTTACTTACAATTTTGGAAATGTAATTACGAAGTGCTTCTTCTAAAAGTGGTTCTTGGCTCGTAATCATTGGGGAACCACTTTTGGTGCTATGTAGCATCTTTAAAGGTGCTCTACTGCAATACCTTTATCAAATGGTGCTATGTAGAACCCATATCGCATTTTGTGCCATATCACATTTTATTTCTTCAACAAAAATGGTGCTAAACAGCACCAACAGTGGTTCTTTGGCTTGTTAAGAACCTTCAAAGGGGCTTAACAGGTTATTTGTATTGCAGTGGTGCTATATAGCACCTTAACCACCGCAAAGAACCACTGAGGAACTGCTGAAGAACCATACAGGGGCTTAACAGATTCTCTATAGTAGCAGTGATATATTTGCCTGGAAAATCCAGCCTCACCACTGTACCAGCGGATGAGTCTGGTCGGCCATTGAATCAATTCGATTTCTAGGGCGGAGCAAATCCGAGCAAACAGGAAGCGGAGTAAACCAATCAGAAAAGGGCGGATAGGACGTTAGCAAAGCGACAAGAGAGTCAACAGTGAAAAGTAAATAATTAATGTGTTTTTGGTCATTTAAAACTGAATTCATGGCTGAATAGAACAAACTCTCGGGTCTCCCGTGCGCAGTCTTGTTGATATTGAAGGGACTTTCGCCGCACTAGAGTGACGCTGTTTGCGTCACTGAAATAAACTAATCTGATTGCACGGTACGGTTTGGAGTTGACTCGAATCGCGACGGAGGGCGGACTGACCAGACTGATAAATCTTGTAGAAGATATATCAGTCTGGCCTTGCCAGGCAAGTGATATATAGCACCTCAGTCATCCCAAAGAACCACTGAAGAATCACTGAAGAACCATACAGGGGCTTAACTGGCTCTGTATAGAGTACCTCAGAGATGATGTGTTTTTGTAGGCAAAACCCGGAAGTGAGTTAGCATTTTAGGACTTCCGGTAAGGTTCCATCGCCCAATGTGTAGTCAATGTGTTTTTTGAATGGGTTTTTGCTAAATTGCCTGAAATGAGGTCTGTGGTTAACAAAGCCTCTAAATATTTTCACGTTTTGATCTATGGCATAAAACACACCAGTTATAACCCGCTTGTGATTTTTTAAACCTTTATTATGTCTTAAAAACGGCGGTTGCTAACAAGTTGCTAAAAGGGACTACTTCCTTTGGTGGGGACTTTAGACGTCATCATGACAAACAGCATTTCTCATAAAAAAAATGTATAAGTATTAATAACAGCGCAGATCATAATCAGCGAGCACGTTTTTAAATAAAGTTGTTTTTTAAATAAAGTTTGAGGAAGCTTGGTGGTGGTGACGTTGATCCGTGATGATGGTGTGCTGTAGTCCGTTTATAGCCTACTGTTAGCTTTTTATAATCTGACGACTTTATTTAGGCTTCAAAATGTATAAATGTTGTGTTAACTTGTAAAGATTATCTTGACAGACAAAACATCTAAGTGTCATAACCCTTTGTTAAACACAGAGCCTATGGGAAAAATGCATAAGCTTTTGATCGAGGGAACCCGTGCGCCACTAACTTTCGGGTTGGCCTACAAAAACACGTCATCCCTGAGGTACTCTATACAGTAGCAGTGCTATATAGCACCTCAGTCATCCCAAAGAACCACTGAAGCACCAAGATTTGGTGCTATACAGCATTTAAAGTGGTTCCCTATGATTACGAGCCAAAGAACCACTTTTAGTACTATATAGCACCATTTTTTTTTTAGAGTGGTCAAAATGATTTTCTTTGGAATGAAATGGACTCACTGGACTATAGTGCTAATTTAACAAAATTATAGGATGAAGAGTAAACAATGCACAGTAGGTGTTTGACTGATACTCAGCATTTTGTCTTTATCGTATTAGTAACCAAACTAATACAAATAAACCAGCTAAATGAATCTTCATCAACTGTACACAAAATGGCAAACTAAAATTGTACCATCAAGTCAAAGTCATGCCTGGTAAATCTCCCACTGGTAATTACGACTTCATGGTTGTGCTCAGCTTGTAAATACAATCATTGTGACACGACATGAATGCACTGATTTGTCGTAAGGCTAAAGTTTAGTATGCTTGCAACGCGTCTAATCACGTGGATGAACCTCATGGAAAAGTGCTGCACTCCACCAGGGGGCACAACTAACTTAGACCTGTCTCAAATATGATCTCTCATACAAACCTCAACAGCACATGACAGCAGTTCAGCTTGCCATGCTAAATGTATTTATAATAGTATGTTTATATGTCTAGTCATTTCTCAGTCAAATCTTTTTGTCTGAGAAAACAGTTCTGAAGTTACTGTGCGGTTTGATTTAGGTTGTAGAATAGCAACCGCAGCTTCTCAGTTTGCCACTTGTACAATGTATTTTGCTGGCACAGAGATTCTCACACCAACTTGTGAATGCCAGATTTCTGTCTTCTGCATTAAAACATGAGACAGCAAGCATGTTCAGTGTCCTGCTGTAGGATCTGCAGTGTTTTCTTTGTGCCTCTTGCTGGATCACAGCCTGTGTACCCGCTACAGGCCTGTAGTCAGGACACAGAGCGGCCAGTTATTTTGCACCCCTGCACCAGTCAGTCAGTGATGGTTTATTTTTCAGCAAGTCTGTCTGCTTTAATGGGTTCCAGCGCTGCTTTGATGTCAGTGAGGCAGAGAAACGGGTGTGTGGAGGAGATAGACAGTATGAGGGAGCGAGTTTAACTGAGGGGGGATGGAAAGAGCCTCACATGTTCGCCTGTAAGCCTGTGTGAACGCAGCAGCGACCCCATCCTCAGGAGAGAAGGGCTGCATTTTGTTCCACATTCTTGCTGTGCACTGTGAGCGAGACCTCTGCTCTGTCTCTCCACACCCCACTCACCTCCCTCGCCCTCTGATGTTACCCTCCCAGCCACTGCAATTATTCATCCTGCTTGACACAAAACCTGACAAAATGCAAAAGGAACGCTCTACTGTTTGCTTTCTCGTCCTCTCTTTTTCTTGATTTTGTCTCTCACTGGTCACTAGATTTGTTTTATTTGGACTTGCACTTGTATTTTTACATATGAAATATAATCTAAAACATGATATGTGAATTGCTAGTTACCTCACTATTATTACTAGCAGTTAAAGTCACCATGAAATCAAAATTGACTTACGACTTGACAATTCTTATTTTTTTATGGAATATTATTATAATTGACTTATTCATGCACATCATTATTTTATATATTTTTAATGAATGACCCTCTTGCTGTGACATCTCTTCTCTTTTGACATATTTCTGGATCAAACTGTCACTCACATGACATCACAGCAATAGCAAATCCTAAATTTTTTCTTTTGGGAGAAGCTGTTTCACTCAGATCTATATATCACAGTAGGGAAGAAAAGACTATTTCATACCAACTTTAAACTGGCCACACTTATCCAGTGTTAAATGTGAGATTGTCTACTAAAATGTTTGGATTAAAGGCACAATATGTAATTTTCGCCGCTAGAGGTCGCTTATTCAAAACAAAGGCGTAGCTTTATGATGTGTGAATGAGCGTGGAATCATGGGAGTTGTTGTCTTCACCTGCACAGCTGATTGAAAGCAATGCGACGGGACTCAGGCAGAAATCATGTTCATGGATGAGCTAATGTATTAAAGTTTTATTACTGTGGTATGAAGCAGGGCATTTTACATGGGACATTTTACGTTGCTGTTTTTATTACATATATGCCACAGCCGGCTGCTACCGCTCCTTTCTTTTGTTGTTTATATAATTAAAGTTATGTTGAATGTTTGATCACTTAATTTCACATTATTTTTTCTCATTCTAATGAAATAGGCATGAGTGCTGAATTAATACTCATACAGGTAACTTTATTTGACTTATAAACTGTGTGGGGTAACAGTGCTGTATTACTTGGTCGAAACAATCATACTAAAAATACATTTGAGTGTGTTGAAAGTTATGTTAGCTCTGTGCATTCACTCAACGGCCGGTATGAGTCACTTGCTGCACATTGCAGTAAAGCTAGATCAGTATTAGAATATCATATTAACAATGGCTGGGTGACTTGTGTTGCTTGGCATGCAATTAGTTTTAAAAATATATTGGAGAAAAGCCACTTGACAAAATAGCATTGTCTCATGGTACAAACATGTTACTCACGGTAAAGAAAACCAGATATTTTTTCACAAAAGACCTGGGGCTTCATGTATTAAACTTTATGTAGATTTCATCCTAAAATTGTAATATTATTTTTAATATAAAATAAAAGCATATTTGTAAGAACGTATGTCTGCCAGAACATTTTCTTTTGAAATCCTAGTCAGCAGAAGATTGTGTGTACATGTATCCCCACCCGTCTTCTCCCCATGCAAATATACCATATATAGAGCCTACACCGCCTCGTTTTACTATCTGTAACCACATCTGCATATCATTTCCTTAAGCATGTTCCCATCCATCCATGTACAACCGTTTAACGGTAGCCTGAGATATTTACTGTAAATGCCATTTCTGCCTTTACATTAAATTGCTAAAAACAATTTTGTATCCTTTTAGAAAAAAAAAAAAATATCCAAATATCCATAAAACTACAAATTGTATAAAATAATTTCCAGAGAAGGTTTTCAGTGAAGAATTATTCTCATTGTCATTTTTTAAATATTTTGCAGCAAATAAAGTATAAAATAAAACAAATAAAGTATGCCTATAAAGTAAAGATAAGGATGTTTAGACATTTTTTTTTATTTATATATAGAGGGTTTCTAATGAGAGTCTAATTGTTTATTTCATTACACTGATCATGTACGCATGGTATAGAGTGTGTGAATGGTAAGCACATATTTACACTAAGTTTACCTACACACACACACACACACACACATATACACATATACACATATACACACATATATATATATATATATATATAGAGAGAGAGAGAGAGAGAGAGAGAGAGAGAGAGACTCCTGGTGTTTTTAGAATCCATAATAATTTGCTCAAGATGGCAAAATGTCCATTAGAGGGCGGTGATATATACCACATACACTGTATAGTAACCAGTATTTTTTAACTGTTATATTATTGCAGTAAATTTTGTGCAATGCTGGTAATTGTGCTGATTGTCTAGACGCTTCTTCTTCTAATCTAGAAGGACTACAATTTTTTCGCTATATCAATAGAATGTTATTTGTGATATAAGGCTTTAGGTTAAAATAAAAAGGAAAGGAAATTTCCACTTAATTAATAAGCTTCACCAAGCAGGGGAATATTGCTGCCTCCTGTTTTCACATTTCTTCCTTCTCTTCTGGTCCATCTGTAATGAACGCCACCCGTCCCAGCATTCTAGACACCCCAGAATGCTATGTGGCATCTCTGAACACTCCTATTTTCAGCAACCAACTTGTTAGCACATTGTCAGTGTCCAGACAGACAAGCATAAAACAGCCCAGAATAAGCACAAGGACACGTATTGGCATTTGGTTTTAGGTTAACGTAAAGAGCTGTCTGCAGCACTAATGTTAATGGATGAATAACCTGCTGTAACACGCGTCTGGCTGTTTTGTAGCATTGAATTAAATAAATCAGTAGGGGATTTACTAGAATTTGCTATAAAAATGAAGGTGGGATACGGGTAAGGTTAGGGACAGGTTTGGTGGTATGGGTAGGTTTAAGGGAGGGTTAAAAGGTAAAAGAAGGGTCAACAGAGTAGTTATAGGGTTAATTACAGATGTAATTACATGCAGGCAATTATAATTATATACATAAGTACGATCTAAAAACATGCATGTACACAATAAGTGCATTGCATCAAGTGATTAATTTAAATGTTAATAGTAGTTAAGGACACCTAATATAAAGTCGGACCAAAATAAAAACTAACAACAAAATAGTACTCTCACAGTACCATAGTACAATGAAGGTATCAGATAGTTATGCTATGGTATTTTGATATATATCACGGTATGGCGATGTAGCCCTCGGGATGATAGCCATTTGCTCAAAGAGTCTTTATTTAGAAAGTGTCTGTTTCAGAAGGGGCCTGGATAGAGGAAAGGGGCGAATGAAGAGAGCGCTTACATGGCGAGCCGATGGAGGAGGGGGTTCGGTGGGTTAAGGCGGGTCGGTGGGGGTTGAGTTTCTGACCAGTGACAGGATAAAGGAAACAGAGCAGCTCCAGAGGTCGGCTTGAGAAAACACAGCCTCTGTCAGTCACACAGACTCCTGGGCCGGGATTAGGCCTCAGCCTGGGGGGGGATCGGGTTTCTCTGTCCGGGATACCTCACTGCTGAAAACCACTACCAGATGTGGAGCAGCCAGCATGAGAGCGGGAGGGGGCAGCGTGTGCTTTATATGCATGTTTGTGTGTTTGTATTTCACTGTACTGTACTATTTTTACTCATATTTTGCTCATTAGAGCCCATATGAGATGAGTTTGAGGATGGGATGAATTTCTAAAAAGGTTGGTTATGTAAAAATGCAAATTTGCTAAAAGGTTCTTAAGTGAATCCATACCATCTACTGCTTTACATCAGACAATGAGCCCAACAGATGGAAAAAAGAAGCCAAATAATAGAATTTTACAATTAATGTTATTCTAAAAATAAAAATAACAGTAATATTATTATTACTACCATTTAAATGTTTGTGGTCACTGGTCAGTACAATTTTTTGCTAAAATACTTTAATTCAACAACACATTTTATCTAAAGTGACAATAAAGACATTTATAATGATTTCTATTTCAAATACATGCTGTTCTTTTAAATTTGTCAGAATTCATATTGTTTAATAAATCTTTTTCTATTCATAAAAGAATCCTGAATAACTTTTTTTTCACGGTTTATACAAAAATATCAAGCAGCACATCTATTTTAAACTTTGATTATAATAAGAAATGTTTCTTGAGCAGCAAGTCATCATATTAGAATGATTTCTGAAGGATCATGTGACACTGAAGACTGCAGTAATGATGCTGAAAATTCAGCTTTGCCATCACATGAATAAATTACATTTTAAAATATAATTAAAATAGAAAAAGTTATTCTAAATTGTGTATGTTTTTCATTTTTTTACTTTATTTTTTGAACAAATAAATGCTGCATCGGTGTTCATAAGATAATTCTTTCCAAAAGGTTTAAAAAATCCAACCGCCCCCAAACCTGTGAATGGTAGTGTAATTGTATGTTTTATATTAACCATGTTGATAATAAATCCACACACTCCAGATTAAATTCTTCCTGTGCTTTGGATTGGAAACTCTAACCTTCATCTGTGGTGTGGTCCTGTATGAGGATCGTCCAAGGCTGTTTCAAATCTTCCTCAGAGGTCACAACCTTAAGAACTGAAAAAAAAAAGGGGTACATTCTTCATGTTCATCATCTCTGTCTGTTACGGACCTCCTCTGCTCTCTATTTTTGTTTTGTCTGCATGTGTTTCCTCTTCAGAGTACATTTATTTGACCTGAACTCTTACCCAGCACCTACTCTGTCCTTGTAATACACTAACAAAAACTCCCCTGACAACAAGATACATTTACAACATAATAACTCTAATAACACACGTCGTTGAGAATAACATCTTGTGAACATTTTAATGATTTTTTTTTCTTTAAGAGCCCTGCGAGCAAAAGTCAGTATAGACATTACAGTGTTCTGTGTTTATTTGGCTGAGCACAATATAAAACCAAGTTAAGCCTCGATTACCGTGACCTTGTGTGACATCACCCTTTATTGGGTGGTCCTCTGTGTCAACTGCGGGATCCCAGAGAGACAAGCGTATGATTTCACCATCAGGACCCATTATTAAGGTGCCCAATGCTTTGCCTCCCTGCCATTCTGAAAACACACAGATTCAAACAGTGAGACTTGACAAACCTAAAAAAGGTCAAAGTTGACATTGCTCTAGCATAAATGAGTACACCCCCTCTGAACAAATACAAAAGATGTATTTTCTTTATGATCACTAATACAATTCATGGAAAGATGGCAAAACTAAAATGTATTAAACATATACATAATAAAAACTGAGAAATATATGTCATTAATAGCCATGAAATTAAGGATTGCAGAAATGAGTACTCCCTAGATTTAATTCAACAAATAATTTTGAATATACTACTCTGACCCTTCTTGGCATGGAGTGTACAAGCTCATGACAAGTTGTCACATCTGTCCAGTTTAACTCCTGGATGATGAGCTCCTTAAATGCCCTGATCTTTAATGGGGAGTGTTGCTCAACTCATCTCTACAGAATCCCCTACAGGCGTTTCCTCATTGTCATGTTGAAAAAATGCCCAACAATGCAGGGAATGAGGAAAGGGTAACATCTTCTGTTTCAAGTTTGTGTATGAAATTACACAGTGGTGTGGGAATTCATGACAGCATTGATAAAGCACAACTCCCTCACACCTTCAGCACTCATACATCCCTATATAAGAGCTTTACTACCACTGAACTTTACTGTGGGAACCAGGTACTTCTCACTGTACTCCTCCTCTAGCAACACCATAACATTTTGGATGCTGTTAGATCCAAAATTATTGATTTGGTCAATAAGGAGATAGGGAGACCGGAGTATTGATTCCCAGAATCTATATTTTGTAAATTTGAGCTTTGGAAATGGCTAACTGACTTTATTGTGCTTTGGCTACAGTAGGCAGTTCCAGTGAGAACAACAACCATGCATGTCATTTCTGCAGGCTGCATCTTACTCTGTGAGATAAACAGTCACTCTTTTCATAGCATTTGCTGGCTCTGAGACACTCCCTTGGTATTTCTCCTTTGTCTAGCTAAAAAATCCCTCATCACTAAATGAAAGCTTAAAATGAAAGCCTGATTATTTCAGGGGCCTTGTCACAAGTCCATTGTTTTTGAATTTCTGTGTTACTTTTGATATATTTTCACACTTAAAGACAGGGTAGGTAAGAAATTTTGTTCCAAATTTGTTTAAACTTTCTATATATATACATGCATAATTAAAATGTAAGAACTCTGATAAAAAGAGTATAAAAATCGAGTGACTCTAGACCGTTTAATCTGTATTAAACACAGCTCATTATTTCCATCCGGGACGAAACATAGGATTGGCTTAGGCGGCTGTCACTCTCTCGCAACCATGGCAACCACCCTTTTCCACACATGACCTGCCCACTTGCGCGCGCACGTTTGATTTGGGGAATCCAAGAGGCATGGATCCTAGGAATACCAAAACAATGGCAGAGAAACAGCAAGCTAAATTCACAGTATCGGCCTAGCAGTTAGTGAAGGCAAACCAGGCAAAAAAAGGAAGACAGTAACAGTACAAGAAAAGGCAATGAACAAAAAGTCTTTGGATAAACAAAGAAATAAAACGCGAGTTAATATCGGCGTGGCTTTCCAGCGATGGCGAGAACTGAGGGAACTCAAGGGGCTGAAAAGTGACTCCTTGATGGCTTTATTTCTGCTGGACAGGTAAATCTTTCTTTTTGATTTTGATCATACATATTTTTTGTTTATTTTTTCATGAAGCATGTGTCTTAGCACACGTAGCTGCGTAATATAGCTAACATAACATTACTTAGCGAGCCGTAGTAGAGACAAAATAATGATAGCTATAGTGTTGAATTGTGCTAATTTTACCTCTGTTAACTCTTTTACCATGTTCACCTGTAAGTTTACCTGCACGTTTTTTTTTCGCCTTTGTTTTGTTTTTAATTCTCTACCTATGTTTACTGATGTCTTTATCTTGTATCTGTGTGTGTCGTACACACTTTGTTGTATGTGTGTGTTATTATTTTGTGTCTGCAATGCAGTTGTGAGTTGATATTTGAGTGTATGTTACTCTGTTGATCTGTAGAACAACGTATATGTTATGAATCTTACACGAAATTCATCTTCATCACAGTGTAAATGATGGTAATGGAAAAACGTGTATCATGCAACCTGTTTTTAGCTTTGCCTTATAGATAGCTCGTTAGCGAATCAAAAAATATATATTTTAAACTTTACCAATATCAATATGCTAGCTTGATAGTGAGTACTAAAATACATCTTGTTTGTTTATCTTCATAATTATAAAGTTATTTTTATTACATGTGATTCTGACATGATGTCACTACATGCCGTGCTCCTTCCTCTCCGCTCGTCTCAGGTAAATAATGCGTCTTCCAGCTCAGTGGTCGGAGTCACACGTTCATGCGTTTTGGGGGCGTGGCTTTGGAAGGAGCCCAGAAGGGAGGGGGTGGAGTGAATGGAAATAATGAGCTGTCTTTAAAACAGTCGTGAGAGGTCTACAGACACTCGATTTTTATACTTTCTTTTTCAGGTACTTACATTTTAATTATGATTAATATAAATAAAGTTTAAACAAATTTTGAAAAAAAGTTTTTTATACTTTTTTTGCTACCCTGCCTTTAAAACAATGATTTGGTAATCCTCTTGTAGCATGTCTTCTTTTGTGCTAAGAAATAAGTCTCTGAAGTTTTCTCCCAAGGGTTCCATTGTTGTCAGCATTAAGTCTGAGAATGATTCAGTGGGCTATATAACACTTTTAACTGTCAAGAAATTACTTCTCTTTAAATGTTTTGGTTCAACATACTTACCTGTTGATCAAACAATGCCTTTAACTTAGACCAGAACATTTTTATTACATTTTATTTAGTAACTTTTAGGAGGGTGTACTCATTTTTGCTACACAACATTTTATCAACTTGATAAGAAAATCTTATTTTCCTGAATAATTCTGGCATGCTTCTTTGGTAATTGATTAAGCAGTCTTCTGGGAACATTATATCTCTAAAAGGGGTCATATAATGCCATTTTTGTACAATGATGTTTAATTAATGAAAGTTTAATGAAAAGTTTGTAATATACTTTAATTAAAAATTCTCATTAGTCTTGTAAGAAAACACTAATTTTACCTGGTCAAAAACAGCTCTGTTTTCAGCAAGCCATTTCAATGCATGTGTCTTTAAAGTACACATAAAATCAAAATTGACCTTATTTATTTTGTTAGCTCAAATTGCTAGTTTTGTGGTGAACAATTCATCCGTGCAAGTCAATCCATACAAAAAATTGTTTGGCTTCGTAATATTTAATCAAAATCTGAAAATGCTCCTCCCCTCTGCAACGGTGCCCCTTCTCTGATGACGTCAGTTTGACGGCTTGGGCTGAAAACGCTTAAACCACTCCCCTCCAACCGTTAGTCTGCTATGAGCGAGAGATGGAGAGGAGGAGCGCTAAAGTAAAACAATGTCCTCTATTCAATATTCTGTTTTACTTGGAAATACGGCACAACACTGGAGAAAAGTCGTTTGCAACTTCCAGTTCACGCGGACTTTAAAATATGCCAGTGCTATTGTTTTGTCTCAAGATGCACACCAGTAATGTTTCTTTTTAGGGTACATTTATAAAAGCTACTTAAATGTCTTAATTGAACTAAGGCCTAATCCTGGTTTAGTCTAAGCCCTGTCTGTGAAACCGGGCCTAGAAGTGTGAAATTCACAATACAACGTTTTTTCTAATGTTTAAAGTAAACTTTGAACTTTAGAATTGAACTATTCATCTTCAATGGGAAATGTTGTAGTTTTTGTGGGGAATACAGAGGAAACAGACACCGGGACAGCATCATTTCACAAACAGAATCACAAAAATATTAAGCAGAACAACAGTGATGATAATAATATGAAATATTTTTCAACATTGATAATATATTTTTTTTTTCCAGCAAATTAGCAAATCAGCATATTCAAATGATTTCTGATGAATCAGGTGACACTGAATGACTGATGCTGAAAATTCAGCTTTGTCATTTTAATATAATATTAACATTTATTTAATATTATTGTATATTGTAATATATTAACATTAAAATATATTTAATATATGTATAATATATAATATATATATAAAAATAGAGAAAAAAATGTATTTTAAAGCTCACGTTGTTCAGAGTTCTGACTGCTGTGACATCATAGTGGAGATTCCGTTCTGGAGCACTAAACTGCAGCTCTGACTCTGGTCTGCTGTTGGTGTGTTAGGAGTGAACTGATCGAAAGACTTACGAGACTTTTGCAGATATATCGACAAATATTGAATTCGATTGCAGCATTCAGTGTCCATTAATGGCGCTGTTTAGCAGTGTTTTTATTCGACTGTTTGAGCGTTTTGCTCACTTCTTGCGCAGAAGGGAGACACAGCCGTGTGCAGCGCAAGAATTAGCGGCGGTAGAGAAACTTCCAGAGGAGTGTGAGGCCTTCGACTTCACTGCCAATGACAGGAAGTGCAGGAAGAGACGCTGCAAGGTACCTAAGAAGTGCCAGCTTGGAGAGAAAGAGGAGGAAAGAGAGGTGAAGATCGAGGGAAAGATCAGTCATAAAGATGAGACTGAAGAGGAGAGAGAGCCACTCAGACTTGAAAAGATAAAGATAAAGAAGAATGGACGTGTGCATCAGAAAAAAAGAGAGATGCACAGTCTGGAAAAGTTGATGGAGGGAGGAAGTGAGCTTAGGGAAGCTGGAGAAAAGAAAAAGAAGAAGAGAAAACTGAAGCAATGGAAGGCCACAGAGCCAACGCCTCTTCTTGTGGAGGTCAAACCTCTGCACGCTCCGGTCAGATCTTCCTTCTTGAAGCCAATAGAGGAAGAGGTACCAATGCCTCCAAGTGTCTCCGAACACCTCGCTCTACCAGCTGATCGCTTCCAACCCCTGCCGCCGGTGACAAAACCACCTGAGAGTCCTCAGAAACCGGCTCCAGCACCTCAAGTGGATCCTCCCAAACTATCGGTGGTTCCTCCATGTCCTGATGAAGTCGTTGCTCTGCAACGTCCTCCCAGCCGGAAGCCTCAGCTCTTTACTTCTTCCCTGTTTGAGCCGCCTCCAGAACTCATGCTGATTGATATAGAGGATGAGGAGAGCGAGTATGTGACCTTCCCGGCCAGTGACTTTCTCAAGTCTGAACGCCCCCAAACGCTGGAGGCTGAAATGAAACCGAGAAAGATGTTTGCTTGGTTGGAGAAGGACAGCGAGGTGCAGGAGGAAGCATGGGAGTGCGAAGTGGTGGATGTCCAGGGATTTGAGGAAGAGGACTCCAGTGAAATGGGAGACTCCAGTGCCATACAAGGCCATGCCTGTGAGAAAACAGAGCTTGATGAGCTCTCAATGAAGCTCTTCTGTGTAACCTCTCCTGACGGTCCCAAGAATGAGACCCAGCACACTGTGAACATCCAGGAAAAGTGCAAAAGAAAAGTGCCTCTTTTTCTGTTCACCTGGGCAGAGGAGAAGGCCAAGAACAAGGAGGAGAAGAAAATGATCAAGGAGAAGGAGCGACGAGAAAAAGAGTTGCTGCTTGACCGCTACATGAACGATCCGAAACTGAAGCACTTGTGGATCAACAAGCACAACCACAACTACTGCTTCTCCTAATGCGGATCATTGTCCCTCCTCACCTTTATCCTGTGTAAATAAAATCCTCTTTACCTCTAACCTGTGTTTGTCTCACACATGTAATATGAAGTGAATCAATTTGAACTAATTTGAATAACTGTTTAACCAGTGTTGGGTTAACGCATTACAAGTAACTTGAGTTACCTAATCAGATTACTTTTTTCAAGTAACTAATAAAGTAACGCATTACTTTTAAATTTACAACAGCATATCTGAGTTACTTTTTCAAATAAATAACGCAAGTTACTTTGTTTTCCCATGTATTGACTGACAGCTCTCCCAAAGTTTAGATAAATCGAGATTAAGTGCAGAGACATTGTGTGTAGACATGACGGTTATTGTAGTTCTAGACTAAGTTCTAGTGAGCATTTACTCATCTCTCTTGCACAAAAGCAGAAAATGTATAAAATTCCACAAAATGTATAAAAACTGTGAAATGCAATCTCAGAAAATTGCATAAACCTGCAATAATTAAATATATTAAATTAAACAAATATATTTTATGTATTTAATCTCACTTTATAAAGAACCCTAACATGTCTTCTATGTAATTGAATAATTGCTAACTTTCAGAAGTTTCAGAGGGGGTGTACTCATTTATGCTGCGCACTGTGTATATATATATATACATACATATATATATATACACAGTGCGCAGCATAAATGAGTTGATATTATACATTTAATAAAAAATATATACGTTATAAAGTTTATCCTGCGTTTTTGTTACTTGTTTTGAATTGTCTTTAATAGACTTTATAAAGCATCCAGCTACCTCTTAGCTCCGGAGGAAGACAGCCTCTAGTGTTTCCTGTCTGTTCTTCTGTTGTGTCTGCAGGGTCATGTAGGTTCTGTCTGTACACAGCCATGGAGCTCTGTTTACCTGGACCCCTCCGACCCACCAGGGGGGGCAATGGACCAAGGGGGGGATGTTGATCTGAGGGAATTAAAGGACAAGAATTCACTTCAGACTGAACAAGAAATGACCGCAGAAATGCTCAAGCCCATCCTACAGCAGTGCAGCATTCTCATCGAGGCTTGTTTTGCCTGGGTCCCATAGCACTAATGGACAACTGAACCTTAGCCTCTATGTTGTTATTTACTGTATCAGCCCCTGAGATCTCCCACCAGCCCTGTCCTCACTCCCCACTGCTTTGCTTGTCTAAAGACTTCATTTAGCTGCAGCCAAGTGCTAGCTGAGCCACACATGAAGAGGTGCGTGGCCCTCAGAGGGGGGCTGTGCTCTACCAGCATGGCCTCACTGTATGAGCCTCTGCAGCCCTGGAGCTTACAGCTTATTTAAGCTCCATATGAGGATAGTATGTGTGAACTAATGAGAAGAGGAAAGGCAGTCAGCAGCATGAAAAATGAGATGGTAAAAATGAGAAAGAGCTATTATAAATTGGCAAGACTTTAAATTAAGGTCTAACTCATTAATATTATTTAATGCATTAGGTTTTTTAATCAATATTAAAGGTGCCCTCGAATGAAAAATTGAATTTATCTTGGCATTGTTAAATAACAAGAGTTCAGTACATGGAAATGACATACAGTGAGTCTCAAACTCCATTGTTTCCTCCTTTTTATATAAATCTCATTTGTTTAAAAGACCTCCGAAGAACAGGCGAATCTCAACATAACACTGACTGTTACGTAACAGTCGGGGTGTACACCCCCAATATTTGCATATGCCAGCCCACGTTTCCACATTATAAAAGGCATTAGACAAGGGCAGCCAGTATTAAAGGTACAATATGTAAAATTTTTGCAGTAAAATATCCAAAAACCACTAGGCTAGTGTTATATATTTTGTCCAGCTGATTACAAACAATATCTCTAATGTTTTCAACTACTTGTAAATCATGAGAAAATTCCCATTCTAAACATAGACAGTAAAAGAAATGGACACGGACCCCATTGGAACTCAATTGAGACAAGTGAAGCCCATTTTTAGCGATTTTTAGCACTTCCGTTTCTGACGCGCAGACTCAAACTAAGTTGATGACGTCTGCAACCTGTCTGACGTGTAAATCTTCTAGTAGCTGTGCGTGAAAACTGCCATCGTTAATCTTGCAGAGACGGCGAGCTTACGGGGAGTTCTTTGCGTGAGTAAGCAGGAGTAAGTTTCTGATTAATTATTTTGTATAATATTTTAAAATGTAACGCCAGTACGCCACTCTCTTGACATCTCCCCGATTGCCTGCGAGCTTCTCCTCATGTCTGTACGGTAATTTCTCTACTGTGCGACAGAGAGTGAGTGGTTATGACGCAACGTTAGCCTATTTTTACAAAAACTGTATCTACGGGGCCATAATGTAACATAGAAGGTAATGGAGCCCTTTAAATGCGGATCTTTAGAAATAAATAATGGACAAATGGAGTCTTTAAACACCTCAGATGTAAAGTTATTCACTGTCAAAGTGACGCCAAAATGAATGGGAGTCAATGGGGACTAACGCAAGTGAAGTTCTGCTACAAGATGGCGGCACCCGGCCGACTTCAACTTCCGGTCGACTTCCTTGGGCACTGTTCTAAACAGTGACAGGGGCAGTGCAGTCCTTATGACGTCAGTACTTTGTTACCGCCTTTACTGCAGAAACCACATGACAACAGTGCCGTGGACAAATGCGGAAGTATGTCTAGTCCAGCAAACCACTAGAGTTCAAGCAGTTCCTTATTTACTTCTTGCACGTTTTATGGTGGATTGTGCTTATTTATGGAACATAATTACTGTTTACCATCTGCCGCTGGTTCTGTCGACAAGGACAGCTCCCGTAAACTCATGACCGGAAAAGCGGAAGCGGCGCCGGCGACTGTGTCATAATAAAAGTCCCGCTCGTGAGGCGTGTGTTGATCAATCGCTCCAGCTCCTCGTTCAGCTCCCGCAACACACGGTCCTGCTCTGCTTCATACTACAGTAACGTTAATAATCGCATCCACGAACATGAGTTCTTCCAGACTCCAATCCCTATTCTATTGCACCGTCCGTTGAGATGGAGACCACATGTCCCAAGTTTCCGCTCTAAAACTTGGCGTCATCAAACTACGCCTTTGTTTTGAATAGATTTCTAGCGACCTCTAGCGGAAAAAAATATCACATTTACATTGTACCTTTAACGTCTGGATGTGCACAACCAAATCATCAGACTAGGTAAGCAAGCAAGGACAATAGCGAAAAATGGCAGATGGAGCAATAATAACTGACATGATCGATGATAACATGATATTTTTAGTGATATTTGTGAATTGTCTTTCTAAATGTTTCGTTAGCATGTTGCTAATGTACTGTTAAATGTGGTTAAAGTTACCATCGGTTATTACTGTATTCACGGAGACAAGAGAGCCGTCGCTATTTTCATTTTTAAACACTTGCAGTCTGTATAATGCATAAACACAACTTCATTCTTTATAAATCTCTCCAACAGTGTAGCATTAGCCGTTAGCCACGGAGCACTATCAAACTCATTCAAAATCAGAAGTAAACAATATAACAGTATACAATACTCACATAATCCGATGCATGCATGCCGCATGCATGACGAACACTTTGTAAAGATCCATTTTGAGGGTTATATTAGCTGTGTAAACTTTGTTTATGCTGTTCAAGGCAAGCGCGAGCTCTGTGGGCGTGGACCACGGGATTTAAAGGGGCCGCAGCATAAAATCGGCGCGTTTATAATGATGCCCCAAAATAGGCAGTTAAAAAAATTAATAAAAAAAATCTATGGGGTATTTTGATCTGAAACTTCACAGACACATTCAGGGGACACCTTAGACTTATATTACATCTTTTAAAAACATAATCTAGGGCACCTTTAATATTACTTACTACATGTACTAACACACTTTTAAAGTTGTCATGAAATGGAAGTCATGATCGTCTTTTCTTCCATATTTTGGCATATATCCAAGTGAAAAGGTTTCTCGAAAAAGAAAAAATGTAGGGCGGGACTTGATTTTGTCCATCGGGAATTGATTGGATGATTGTGTGATGTTTGCTATTGCTGTGATGTCATGTGAGTGACAGGTTGTCCCGCCCTCTTGCCAGTAAACACATCATCAGAGAATAGAAGAGATGTCGCTGCAGGAGGGAGGGCAAGTTATTTTGATTAAAGATTATGAGGGCACATTCATTAAAAAAAAAAAAATAATAATAATAATAATAAATATAGCTGCAAGCAGCAATTCGGGGGCCAAGCCCCAGAAGGGGCAGTAGCGCAATACGGAGCAGGAAGAGCAAAAACAGCAGAAATTGAATGTACATGCAAAACAGCTGGTTCAGAAGGACAGGTGGAAATGAAATGAAAATCAATAGAAGTTCAGAGAATGAACAGGGAATGAACTAAAAACACTTGTATCTCATTCAAGAGGAATAAAGATTAGTACAATGCTTATTTGGATAAAAAAGGTATCAAAATGACTCATTACACACAATTGTATAAAGGAACCCCACACGGGATTCGAACCCACGACCTCCGAGTCCAGTGTCCATTTCTCATCTCATTGCACACTGTGCAGGTGAATGTTGGCACACCTGCCGAAGTTCATTAGTTCATGTGAAAATGAACTCAAAATGAAGAATTTTTATAAAACTGCACTGAATGTTATATTTAATAACTACTTTAGATCATTCTGCAGCTCATCATGCTGTAGCGCAATACAGAGCAGGAAGAGGAAAAACAGCAGAAAATGAACAAACATGAAACAGCTGGTTCAGAATTACGGGCGAAAATGAACTCAGAATGTACATAAGCTTAGATGAAAATGAACACAGCATGAAACAAAAAGCATTTATTTCTAATCCAAGAGGCAGTAAAGGAATCAAAACACACTATTTCATAAAATCGCTCCACCTGGGATTCGAACCCACTATCTTGGGGTGCAGAGCTCATCAGGTAACTGGCTTTACACATTGAGCTACTTGAGGATGCACATTCAACAATCTGTGGAAGAGAACTTTTAGTGTAAGAAAGAATTTACAAAAAAGCATTACTTAGCATGCTAACCATATTAGCATGCTAAGCTAACTTAATGCTAATGAAGCTCATGGTTAACTTGATAGCTGAAGAGCCACATTAAAGAGAATGACAACTGGTTAGCATGCTAAGCAATTAGCATGCTAAGCTAACTAGCATAAGACAACAAACACAAGCAAGGTCACATTCAGAGATGAATATCTTGGGAATGGTAGCGAATATCAAAAATCCATTCAGTCATTTCTGTGCGGCTCGGTCCAAAGATCACCTGAGCTGATTTTGGACAAAATTGGACAAAAATTGTAGGAGGAGTAGTGAAAAAATGGAATACTGTACTTTTCAAAATGGCCACTACTGTACTGGGTGGAGTCTTAATGTAAGATATTGAATGTGATCAGTATGAAGAGAGGAATCAGTTGTATTGACATTCATTTTTCTGGAACAAAGGGTTCAAAAGTTATAACCTTTACAAAAGTGAATATTTGAACTGGTGGTGGCGCTATAGACTTAGTCCTAGATACTCCAAAGTTGGTCAAATTACTTTTAATTACTATCACTACAAGCATGCCAAATTTGATAATTTTCCTTCTTATGGTTCATTGATTACCATACAGGGGGAAGAAGAATAACTACGAATTTGGACATAAAGGAATTGCATGTGATAGCTTCAGATTAGACCAGTTTTAGGCAGAATGCCTAGAACAGACACAAGTTCTGCATCTTTTCCTGCCACAGTACCTCATGCGGTCTGGGCATGTGTCACACTGAGTTTCGAACCCACGATGCAGAGCATTCGGGATCCGTGGCGTAACACATTGAGCTAATCAGCCATGCAAGTTCATCAGTATGCTAAGCAGAGGTTTCAGTGTGAGAAAGAGTTCACAAAAAAAAAAGCTTCATAGCATGTTAACCATATTAGTATGCAAAGTTATTTAATGCCAACTAAGTTTTGGTTAACCTGTTGACTGAAGACCACATTAGAAAGAATAGCAATAGTTTAGCATGCTAAGCAATTACTGTGCTAAGCTAACTAGTATAAGACAACAAACACAAGCAAGGTCACATTCAGAGATGAATATCTTGGGAATGGTAGCGAATATCAAAAATCCGTTCAGTCATTTCTGTGCGGCTCGGTCCAAAGATCATCTGAGCTGATTTTGGACAAAATTGACCAAAATTTGTGGGAGGAGTAGCGAAAAAACTGTTTTTGATTTAATTCAATATGGCAGACAGGTACATTTAAGGAAAATGACAAATGACACATTGTCGGAATCGGCATAAGCCAGGGAATAAAATGACATAAAGCAGACAAATTTTGGATAATGTTTTCAAAAGTTATAAGCAATTTTGCAAAAATCATTATATCTGTGGAACACTAGGTGGCGCTGTGCTGAAACTTCTCATGTACCTTCAGGACACTCTGATGGTCATATGTACCAAATTTTGTGATGATATGTCAAATTGTTTAAAAGTTATTGCAATTTATGACAAAATTCAAAATGGCGGACACGTGGTTCATCCGATGTTGACGAATTCGATATCCTCGGATTCGGCATGGCACAGGGAATCCATAGACACCAAGATCTTGATTTTCTAATAAAGTGTTCAAAAGTTATTGGCCAAAATAGCCATTTTTCAGATCTCATGACCTGTAGGTGGCGCTGTTCCCAAATTTGGCATGGAACCTCAGATCATGGTCTTGATCAAGTGTACCAATTTTAGTTT